>NC_087371.1:18752854-19052854 GCF_031761385.1 Necator americanus
GACGTGTAATCATATTACGTCTGAACATGCATGTAAACATTTATTCAATATTCAACAATTTAATTACATCCAACAAAATGACAATTTCTGAGTTGAAATAATCGTCTAAATAGTGTCACAAAAAATATAACGAATCCTAGTCTTTATACAAACAACACTCGAAAAAAAAAATAAGTCTAAAAACAACTGATGAAATCAATAATTAATCCCGCAGCAACATCTGAAGAATTCTTAACAAAACTTTAGGATTGAGACCTTCCTTTTCACCTTCCGGTGTTAAATAATAAAACCTTCCCTCTCTATATGCATCATATAATCGGACAGGAGACTCTACGTGACAAATGTTTGTTTTCGGGTTGTCGAAACCTGTAAACCGACTTAGTTAAAAAAAAAAACAAGTAGCGACATATAACTTGCACAAAGGACAACTGAAAAAAATCGACCACCCATCAAACAAAACTTGTAGGCATTACTTTTTAAAAGATATGTTCGCCCGACTTGGAAATAAATTGCGAACAAAACATATATTCTTATAATATTCTATTTCTTATATTACTCTTATATTATTACATCATCTACCAAAATCTATTATAACGAAAACCTTACATGCACTCCAAAAAGAGATTTTAACTTAGTTGGTATAACACTTTGAAAAGCCACGGACATAGCCATGAAAGTAATAAGCCTTTTTCTCTTTGGAAGAGACGTATGAACAAAACAAAAACCAACGGCTACTGCAGAGGAATTGCAAACAAGTTTTGAAAAAATGCTGGTGCAGTAAAGAAGAAAAAAATGAACACAACACGAATAAAAAGCACTAATATGTACTTAGATAAAAAGAACAGTTCAAAAATTCAAATGACCACTGAAAAAGACTGTTACTGTTTCAAGAGACTTTCATACAATCATTAATGACTTTCCACATCTCCCCCAGTGGATATACACACAGTTAATCTTAAGACATTATGCAGCTACGTTCAAATAAGAGAACAAGATAAATTTCTCACCATCACATTCAATATTAATGGCTAATGTGTTAAGTTGTCCTACAGCAAATACAAAGTCGATTCCATTCGATAACATCAACTGCGAATTGAACGGACGAGTTATATCAGTGTATTGCGTGAAACCTGAAATGGGAATTATAGCTCAAAACCAAGTAGACTCTCGAACAAAGATAAATCAACAAGCAAACTGCAATCATACCGTGAGTATGCGCCTGAGCGCATAGCGTTGTGAAAAGAGAAGCTACTGCTTGCGCCTTCGCACAATCTTCCCACATTTCTGCGCTTTCTTCAGGTGGAGCGTCCCACTGTCTGCACCGATCGTCCAACAAAGACAATGACTTGGCACCAAATGTTCCATACGAATGAGTTTCTTCTGGAACGTGTAATTTTCATTAGAGAACCTTCTCGAAACGAGCATGATCAAGACGAGAACCGTAGCCTCCGAGAAATAAGCTGGGGAAAATGTCGTTGAAGGGGCCACTCAGTGACGCCCTTATTTCCCGAAGCTCTAACTTACTTTTTTTCTCTTAGTAACTTAAGTTTACGCGTCACAGATCCTCTAAGACTAATGCTTAGTCTTTAGGGCCCCGACTGATTTGATTATTTACTTCGAGAAATAAGGGCGCCACTGAGTCCCCCCAACAACATTTTACCCATAAGTTGACAAAAATTTAAGGTTTAGCCCTGAAAAATAAGTGCGCGACACGTTAATAAGAAAGAGGCTACTAAGTCCGGAGGAAAGCCTTGTAAGCAGCGCAAGCAAGAACGGGGGTCATTTATGCAGGAGTCATTTAGGCAACCGAAAAGGAAAAAAACTAGGATGACTATATGCACTTACACCGGTACGTTCGCTAGCATCGGACACAAAGGATTTGATGATGCAAGCCAGAAAGACTAAGTACGATATCATCGGACTAACCGAGACGGAACTACCCACTAAATTCTGTATACTACACTGAAGAAAAGCTGTTCTTGGGAACATGAGACAGTACTGGAGTTGGTGTCGTCGTCAACACCAGTGTCGGAAGGTACACCGGTTCTCTCCAACAATTTACTACCAGGATATGATATCTAAGGACGATGGTTCAACGCCAGCTTTGACTATTTTGAAAAGAAGTTGAAGCCTTTTACATGGACCTAGACAAGTTCTACAGAGAACGTTAACTGTCGGTGATTCCAACGGCAAAATTGGCTCTAGAAGAACGTCTGAGGAACTTCACATCGGGGCTACTGACCGCAATGAAACATGCAGAAGAGGCTTTCCAGGTTTATCATGACGACAAAAACCATTCACAGAAACTAACAATACCTCTATCGGTGGAAGGTACCATACGAAATAGAGGACATCACCATCAGTAAAAGACTTCACTGACGGATGTCACTGAGTACGTGTAAAGAGGGTCCCTGGTCCCTTTTTAGCATCCCCCAATCATGCCTCCGCAGAACAATTAGAGATGGTGTGTATCCTTAAGAGATTCTACCTAAATAGCTGACTCCGCTTGCATGCTTGCTAACTATGCACCACCGGCTAAGATATAATCCACGAACTACTAAATTGTTTTGGAGAATAAGACACATCCACTGGAATTTTGTGACGTTAGGTGATCTCTAATTTGTAATCGTACCAATCCTCACTCGAAATATGAGAGAAAGATGCCTCTAATAGCTCCAAATCACGTATGTGAAAATTTCCATTAAACACGTAACATTCCAGCTTTCAAAAGTGACTGGAATGAGAATTATCGTTATCCTGTAAGTCTCAAGCTTCTTTGTAACCTAATTTATTTAGAGGGATCTAGTGTATCTCTGACCTGTTGGGAGAAAAAGAGTTCATTTGATAAGGCTTCTAGGCTTCCTGAAGGTGATATCCATGGCCGACTGGTATGTGGCTTCGTTGAGGTGCGTTCGCGTACCCCCCATATCCAGTTCACCCGTAACGTCTCGGTGGCCTTCGCGGAGAACCCGCTGGGACCCTTTTTACCATTTCCGATGTCACTGTTCTACCAAAGTTCTACACGGCTTGGGACCATCGTCTCTACGGAGACTTTTCATTACATGGACCGAAGAAAAGGCCGCACATTTTAAGGAGCGAAGCGCCAGGACTATCATTAACTGGGATCTTTACGCTACGCCAGCAGGTTTTTGGGAAGAAACCGCAATGGACAACGACGAGAAGAATGATCAACTCGTTGAACACCTTCACGATAGCACGAGAAAGGTTGATAGTTTTAAAACCAGCAAGAAACACCTGCCTGCCTCCAGAAACTGTTGAGCTAATAAGCTAGAGTGGAGCTGCACAAGCCGCAAGTAGTCAGGAACTCACATCCGAGCTCGCGTTTTCTGTGCTCACCGAGACTTCACCTACCGCAGGATGAAGATGACTGCTCCCCGTAACCCAAATGAAACTACATGGACTCTACAACTGCATACAACTACGTTGCATGGAGAAAGGGAATGGAGAAAATCATCCACGACTTCTACTTTGGTCCTTTCGACAGTCATTTGTACTCCTCCCCATCTAAGACAGACAAGTAATTTCAGTGATCCTTCTGTACGAAGCACAACATGCCACCATGTCGGTAGGAAATTAGAGATCACCTCACGTCACAGTGATTTTACAACAGAAGTTCTCCCGTCCGTTATACGACATGCTATCATGTCGGTAAGAAATAGAATAAGAATAAGAAGACCCTGACAGAATAAGACCAGAACACCTGAAGAGCCTTCCGCCAGTACTCATCAACACCCTGGCGAGGCTCTTTACACGTTATCTATTGGAATGCAAGGTTCCTAAACAGTGGAAGACCAGCAAGACCGTGTAGTTGTATAAAAAGGGAGATCTACATAACATCGGCAACTATCGTCCAATCTGCCTACTATCCGTCATCTACAAGCTCTTTACAAGAGTGATCCTTAATAGGAATGAAAAAGTCCTGGATGAAGGACAGCCATACGAGCAAGCAGGGTTTCGAAAAGGATTCAGCACGATTGACCATATTCACACTGTTTCGAGACTCATCGAGGTATCACGAGAGTACAAGATGCCGCTATGTCCCGCCTTCATCAAATTGAAGAAGGCAATCGACTCAGTTGAGACGAAAGCTACCATGGAAGCCTTGGACAACCAAGGCGTCCCTACTCAGCATATAAAGGTACTTCGAGAGTTGTACAGTAACCTCACTACCGGAATTTAACCATTCTACAAGAATACCATCATCAACGTGAATAGAGGTGTCCGGCAAGTTGACGCAATTTCAACTAAACTTCGAGAACGCAATACGAAAGTTGGAGTGCGACGATATGGGAGTGAATATTGACGGTCAACAGCTACACCATCTGCGCATTACTGGAAGCATCGTCCTGATAACATCTAGCATCAGCCAAGCAGAACGAATGCTAGCCGAATTTGGAGAAAAATGTGGATGCATCGGTCTTCATCTGCAAATCTGCACAAGACAATGTTCATGTGAAACGGATGGATCTCGGATGCCAAATTTACTCTCAACGGAACGTAAATACCCGAGGATATCGTGAAGAAGACCACGAACATTCGGCTCCGTGCTCATCTCTTTAACACCATCGTACTTACTGCCTTGACCTATGCTTCGAAACACGGGCATTTCACAAGCAGGATGAAAATGCGGTGAGCTTCATTGAACACGCTGTCGAAAGAATGATGCTAGGAGTATCCCTACCAAAAAAAGAGAGAGTAGATTCGAAGTTCTGTTCTAAATCAACGATCGAAGATTAGAGATACCACCTCATTGGCAAGGAAAGCAAAATGAGGTTGGCCGGACAGGTGATGCGATTCAACAACCAGTGGACCAGAGCCGTGCGCAACTGGGTTCCACGCGATGTTAAGCGCACTACAGGAAGACCTTCAACCAGATGGTCAGACTTAATCGCGAAGTCCTTCGAAGACAATTTTGATGTTCTTCCTGTCTCACACGAAAGGAGAAACAATGGAGCGAGTGAACAATGGAGCTCGGGACAAATGGAGGGATTACTGGCGTCTGCTCGAGCAAATCGACCAACAACGGCAGTCACTATGTTCAAAGCAAACGTTGAAAATTATGATTCAAACACATGCGAATACGATGTATCATAAGCGCAAAACAATAATATTTATAGCAATAATAAAAACATAGGTAATAATAAGAACCACTTCATATCGTCGCAGAAATTAGTTTGGCGATGTGCAAAACAGGCAAGAAAATCGCTAAAAGATGAGTTAGCAAATTATCAACAACAGCACATTATCCCGGCAAATGCAAATGTCTCTCTTTACATTTCAATACAGAATTCGCTTCGTATGTATCTGCATAGTGAATCAGTGCTTCCCAATAACATTTTTTTTCGCATTGTTTTTCGAAAAAGCAACACTCCTAATCCCACCATTTCACCTACGCGCCTATTCATTTCCATCTTCAGTCAGATTTAATCGGTATTATGTATCTCTTCTATAAATTCTACCTTTTCAGCAGGCTCGGATCAAATTCTTCGTAGTAACTCTCTGGGGCATAAGAAATGAGCTGTCCTCTGACGCCCCATATTTTTTGCGTATTTTTCTTTGACAATATGTTAACTACACCAGTTACGTGGAGAGTAAGAGAAACTTGAATATGTAAACGATGGAGGTCGAACTCGGCCATCCAAATAACTTTTACTACAAAACCTAGGTTTGGCCGTACTGGAAATTTGAAAACTCCGGATGAGTTAAATGGCACAATCGGATCAATTAACCATTATGCTCAAAAAGTTTGTTTGGAATGGCCAGTCTGTTGTAAGAAAATGTTCGCAGCTGTCGTCAACGCTGAATAAAAGTCCGTAAAACTCGATAAAATCTACAGCTTTTGTGTAATGTATTAAATAATTTAAAGAATGTAGAAGAAAAGGTTTGAACAAAATAGAATAACTTTTCCACCTGATTCAACAAAGTAACCCGGACACTGCCATAACGGATTCTCATCAGGCCACAAACTCATGACCTAAAACGGATAAGTTTCAAAGCACTTGAATAAATTAGACCAAAAGTACGTCTTTTTAACGAACTCTTGGACAAGTGGAGTTGGTAGGTCACCCAGAAACGGTAGTAATGGTAACCTAGGCAGGTTTCTTGAGCTCTGACCCCTTGAACTACTAAACATGGTTAGTTGATTTAGTAATTACTTTAGTTAGAAGAATTGCTTCAACCCTCAAATGACCAATTACCTTTTTATTTTTTGTCAAAATTCGTCGCAATGCCTCCAAAAACTCTGTCTAGAAACATAGAAGCTAGAAAAACCGTCCAAAATTCGATGTGGCTTCCTAATCGTTCTAGGTTGATAGCTTGCTAAATATTTTAAAAATCGTATATAAAGCCGAATCAACAACAGTCCGTCACTCATTTGTATAACGTCAAAAATGGCTGCTATTTTGTTGAATACCCATGATTTTACTTTGGATTACTGTGGGGCGAAACCTGCATCGAAGTGCAAACAAGAGATTGAAGAAATCCACCAAACCTCTTTAGTGGCTCACATCTCAAGAAACCTAAGCCCATTTTTCCCTCCCTTTTCACCCGATCTCCTATATAAAGGATAGCGGTATGCAAAAAATTGAAAGTCGTAGTGATTCCCACGGACAGCAACAAGGCTAGGAGGGCCACAAAGGGTAACTGGATCCACAAACAAATAATGCAATAAATGTTAAAGGCATCACCCCACCAATCTGATGTGGTGCAGATTTCAGGTGGAGTATTCTTATAAAGGATAGTAGATTATGGAGACGAGGGTGATTCCGTCCATTTCTTCTAAAACTTAAGAAAATAAAAATTAAAAAACCGGCCCGGAACCGGAAGACGCGGCGCCACACAAGGCCGGCGTGCAAGGCTCCAGTCGAACTCCTTGTAGAAAAAAGTGCGGAAGAACGCTCGGAGCCATATCTTCCGGGCCGTTTTTTTAATGGCAATTAGAAAGAAATGGACGGAATCACTCTCCTCCCCATAATCTACTATGCCGTGTACAAATACTTCACCTGAAATCTGTACCTCAAATTCGTGGAGTGATGCCTTTATAGCTGAATTGTGATCTAACCATCACACTTCAGCTATGAAGGCATCATTCCACGAATCTAACCAATTGGTCAGATGGGAACAAACATCTGAACTAAACCAACCTTAGGGGCAAATAACACATCATCGTCCACATCAACATCCTCTGAAAAGATTGGACGACAAGCTTCATCACTTTCTAGCGAATAAAGAGGGGCTAGCGGTTCACGAGTTCTCAATTGTACGGCAAGGCGATCACGGGAAACAAAGGCCAGCTCACCCAGTTTTCGCCTGAACAGAGGTGTTGAGGTAAAACATTGAGGGATTTTCGCAACGTCTAACGGAGGAAAAAATCCCATTCAATAGGATTAAGAATAGGTGGAAACAAAAAATGTCAACAATGCTACCTATCATCTCCTACGTATTTGGAGATGTTGCGTACTTTTCGGACCACCTTGTCACTCCCAATCTCTTTCACATCGTAGAGGAACATGAAGCCTGAGCGGATCCAGAAGCACTCACTCTGTACATTGTACGCCACCTAAGCACAAAAAACAAATATTTCCACGTCATCACTGCGAAACATACGGCAAAATACCCGAAAATCAGCAAGTCGAGGGACATTGTGAGCTACGCTAAGGACAGCTTCATCGACCAGAGATGCTAGAATGGCAGAGACTCTGTGGTCTTCTGACTCAAATCGAGCAGAGGCCAAAAGTGAACGCAGCGTCTCTTGCACAGCCTTCTTTAAATATTTTTTATTCAGAACAATAACATAGAAACGAAGTTTTCAGATCAACCACCTACCACTAAAACAACTAAAATTAAAAAATATTAGCAAAATTGAGGGAGTAGAAAAGGGTAAACTACCAACCTCATAACTGGTGGTAGGTGGAACAAGTCCACTATAATAGCTATCAAGCGACGATTCTACAAGCCGAGTTTTTGTAAGATATTGGTAGTACTTTACAGTGTCGAAGTATGCTGGGACAAGTGGAATTGCCCATGCTTTCCTTGTTCCCATTAGAGAGGGGTGCCATGCCCTAAACAAGGAAATTTCGACATTCAATTCTATGAAATAAATGATCCATACCTACGCCAAGTCTTCTCTGATCTTGTCCAAGGACGCTCGTAAGGATTGACAAAGTCAATCTTTTCTTTCACAGTAGGAAGTTGGTTAACCAACTTTGCAGTATTGTAATAGTCGAACAAACGGGCATTTGCCCCAGAGGCATCACCAGAATTCTAAATTCAAGATAAGAGAAGTGAACGAAGTGTATGGAAAGCATTAGAGAAATGCTGAAATATTCAAAAGAGCAAATTACGAACAGGGAACTCCTCCTGCAGCATATGTCCTGGTTCTTTACTTTTACGAGGTTTTCTGTAGTGAGGAGGCCGATAGACGTCCGCTGAATTCGCGGAAGAATAACATCTCCTAGAGAAAGCAAGAGTAAAGAATGCTTCCGCCTCTCGTCTTGCCAAACTCCAACTCCGCATCCCTTAAGGAAACTGTAAGGTACATGAAAGGTCTGGACAAAAACGTGAGAGATATAACTGATGAGATACTGTCACGATTTTTTCAAACGACATTCTCAAGAAGCGACATTATTGCGTAAGGTGTACTTGGGAAATGCACTCTGTCAAGCACTTATTTCTGAAAGTAAATAACAGAATCAATCGGGACTCTAACAACTGAGCATTAGTCTTAGAGAATCCAAAGATGGAGCCTCCCAGAAATAAGAACACACTGTAGTAGAAAGTAGAATGTAATTGAGTGCCTCCCCCTCCCAACTACATTTTCTTTCTGAACTGTGTAGATGCGGATAGCACGAAATTGCAGAGTTGCACTCCCAAGTGGTGATAATTGTCAGTCTATCTATTATCTGTTACCGCAATTCGTAACCCACGTCATATATATTGTTATGTATGTAATTGCATCCACTGCCAACTGCTACGACTTCAGAAAAAGCATTTCTCGAGTGATGTCTGGAGTTGTCGCTATCTGCTGTGTACTGGCGTCACGTTTTGTTTTTTCTTGTGTTTTCAACAAAAAGAAGAAAAAAAAACGAAAAAACGAAGAAGAGAAAATAATTACTTGATGAGCAAAAGAAAGCAAATAGATTGTGTTTTTAAATGTAATTTCAACCCTTCTCTACCACGTTTTTTTAATGCCGCCACCTAAGCTTTGCATTTACACTGCAATGCAGATCTGTGTTTCTAAGTATGGGTTGGTTTTTGGGAGATTTCATAGTTGTGGCATTTTGCTATCTGTCGTAACAATCACTAATATGGTGATTAGTGATCGAGGTCGTTCGTAATATGATCGCAAACATAAGCAATGTAGCTATTAATAAAGGTGGTTGGGTTCCTTGCACTAATTTTCGGTCGCTTTTTCCATCGAGTTGAGTGTAATGAGACGAGTTTTCTCAATGGTAAGAGTTCCTAAGTCGTATGGAAACAATTTCCGCTGCAACTGCTATTGCTTCTTATAGTATACTATATCAAACTAGTAACACGGCAATATTCTTTTCTTTCTTCGTTATTTAAAAAAAAAATCATTTCTTCTGTTCTCATAGCCATAAGCACGATTTCTTCCCTGTTTTTCTTGTTGTTCACTATTTTAATGACCACCACATTATATCTATTGTACTGACCCATTTCTGTATGTCCGTTTTCATAACAGTTAGGGTTTTGCTGCTGAAATTAGGATATGAGGAGCCTTACTAATTTAATTAATTTACTATTACTTACTTATTATTTATTATTTACTTATTAATGTAATTTAATTTACTATATTTCATAGGAAACATCCATTTGATTGGCTGTTTACGTATTCGAAGTCGGTCCCTACCTTTTGTCGTAGATTGCAGAGTTTGCAGAGTAGATGGGTTTGGCCACACGCCAAGAACGTCGGGAAATCTCGTAGGTATCATTTCGCGCCAGCCCAGGGAATTCCATAAGGCTGCCCGCGGCGTCCAGTGCGGGCAGTCTAAGGAAGACTTTGTTTCGCTGCAGACTGTGTTGGCAGCTTGATTGTCATCGTATTTGCTTTTTTTAGTTTGAGAAGTTTACGGATCTTAAGTCACAGTAGTAGTAGTAGTAGTAGTGTTTTTCGTCAACTACTACAGTCTTTGCCTATAGTAGTTGACGAAAAACACCGGTTCCTCGAGTGTATTGTTTTGATTCCGTCAAGAGATGAACTACTCCTTATCGCATCGCGCATGTAGTTCCGTCGGAATGCATTGTTTACCGAGTGTTTGACCAATCATGATATCGGCTGACGCGTTCAGGATCGAACCATAATGTTAAAGTTATCTTCATTCGTTGGACGTTGCGGAGTTCCTCGCCTTGTTGTGATGCAGGCTGCGTCTTTTGCTTCTGGTGTAGTATTTGATGGTTTTTCTTTCACACATTGCTACCTAATTCTCACTTCCTTTTCAGCACCTGAAATGATCAAAGTAGAAAAAGTTGGAACGAAAAAGAACGTTGCTCTAATCACCTTGAATCGACCGAAAGCTTTTAACGCATTGTGCAATCAGCTTATGAACGAAGTGGGCAGTGTATTTTCTAGTGTTCAATTTTCTCTCAAAAGCACTCTAACTCGGATTTTATCTGCTATTTCAACTTTGTAACAAGAAGTATAATGGATCAGATTAATACAATACGACTGTGTTTTCTAGCTGTCAGTTTCTCTTCGCGATCTCGATGCTGATGATTCCGTTGGCGCTATCGTTGTCACAGGAAGCCAAAAAGCATTCGCGGGTTCGTAAGTACCATTTTGCTCAGAAGATGGGTTTGTGTAAAAGATGTAAAAAATAAGTATAGTATGTGTTTTTCTGTAAGGAACGCTAAACAGATTCTCTGCAGAAAACGAGATATGAGAACAGTGGTTTCAGCTGGTGCAGATATCAAGGAAATGGTTAACCGCGAATTTGCGCAAACCTTTCGTGGTCGTTTCTTAGAAGAATGGGCAGCAGTTAGCGAAACTTCGAAGCCTGTTATTGCCGCAGTAAATGGGTGAGCTACTAGCTGGTATCCTTCTTTTTCAGAGTCTGTGCTCCAATAATGTGTCTGTCTTTACCCGCTTTGCTGTGAACAAGCTTTGTTGTCCTCTGTTGTGAAAATTTATTTGAAGTAGTGAATACGCCTTTGTTTAGTCGTCACATTAGGTGCATACCGACAATGGAACTGTTTACATATTTCGTTTAAAAAAGATGACAGGGGGATTCGTGGATTTTCAAATTCTATTTGCATATTAAGATATGCTCTCGGTGGCGGATGCGAACTAGCAATGATGTGTGACATAATTTACGCTGGAGACAAAGCACAGTTTGGGCAACCCGAGATTAATATTGGTACCATTCCAGGTGAGCGGATTCGATCAGTGTTGAGATGAAGTTCTATCTCTTCATTTTCAGGGGCTGGAGGTACACAGCGATGGACTCGCGTTGCTGGAAAGTCGATGGCTATGGAGGTCTGTCTCACAGGTAACCGAGTGAGTGCGCAGGAAGCCAAAGAATGTGGATTAGTATCGAAGGTTAGGTCTAACTCTCGCCTTCACCATGATCGCAACGGTCTTCTTCTTTATACGTTTGTTTCGGCTCCGGTCGCAACCGAAAAAACGTGTATTTTCTGGTATAAGCTTGGGTATCATATCTATTTTTGTTTTCTTGCAGGAGATCAGTTAGTTTAGGTGTTCCCGGCCGAACAGGTTGTAGATGAGGCAGTGAAGCTAGGTGAGAAAATCGCAGAGCAATCACCACTCATTGTTCAAATGGTCAAGGTTAGTCCCACTGGGTCATACCTCATATTGCTCTGCCTGCTTAAAATTCCTGTATTTTTACTGTTCCAGGAGGCTGTAAACGCAGCATACGAAACGACACTGAAAGAAGGTCTACGATATGAACGACGCCTTTTTCATACTACATTTGCAACGGTATGCGCTTACAAATTCCCATATTTTCCAAACTCCTCTTTTCTTTTATAGAACGACCGCAAGGAAGGCATGAGTGCATTTTCCGAAAAGCGACCACCTAAATGGACCTCAACTTAACTCTAGGATATCAATTTTATTGCTTTAGGGCGCTTTTTTACTGCATTGACTTTATATGTTGTTACTTCTAATATTGAACCTTATGGGTAAAAGTTTTCTATCTCAAACACAAACAATCCCTTTTGATTTAAAGCAAATTTTCGCTTTTGGGCACACGTGCTGACCAATCTGAAAAAAAGAAACCTGCCCAGTGTCAGCTGGTGATATCATCGTCTAATCTTACAACAATATCATTCTCAAGGTTCCTGCCGACAAAATGAAAACCACCGGTTCATCAAAAGTGAGCGCACTTAAATGAAAAAAAAAACTCCTGTATGTGGCTCAGTGCAGGCAACGTGATATGAAAGGAAATTTCTTGCGCTAATACAAGAAGAAATACTTCTGATGGGAACATCAGTCCGATGCATTCAGTTCGGTCGAAAAATCCAAGATAGGGGGAACAACTACTTAATCGGATTAACGTGGCCGTTCCTAATGTTGAGTTGTTTTATTGGTCAGAAATAGTTATTCTTGACCCAATTATGGTATTGGGTAGGACAAGAAGTAGAGTACCACTTGAAAGAAAAGTCTCGAGTTGTATAATTAACCTCACTCGTTCTTCGTAGCTTCCATCTGACCTGATATACCTGATTTAACCAGTGGATTAAAGTATCTGTTAGATTTGCTTCATCGCCGACATCTGTTGCTCTCAAACACAGCTTCACTCTCTGCAACCTTAACATCGCCTCGAGGCGCACAGAGTTGCTAAAAATACCCCATCCAAAGCAAACGGACCGAAAAAGGAAAGTGATGAGGACGAAGAGATGACGCCTTCGAAAGATCGAGAAGTAGAACCAACAACTGAATCGAATAAAACTCAGAGAACATTTAGAAAGATAGAAGAGATTTCTACCTCGACTATGACACTAAAGTATATTTTGTATTGGATTGCCATTACATAAATTATTCACCTGATGTGTAATTAGAGCCTCATTTATTATGGATCTGAGAATCAACAAATGGAGATGCATGGGCTCTTCTTAAAGGCATGACCCAACGAATCTGAGGTGGTACGGATTCCAGGTGGAGTATTCTCATACCGAATCGTAGATTATGGAGAGAAGGGTGATTTCGTCCATTTCTTCCTAACTGCCGTAAAAAACGGCCCGGAAGATACAGCTTCGAGCGTTTCGGTGCGCTATTTTCTACAACGAGTTCGACTGAAGCGTGTCATCCTTGTGCACACGCGCATCTTCCGGACCGTTTTTTTTTACAGCAATTAGGAAGAAATGGATGGAATCACCCTCTTTCCAAAGTCTACTATCCCGTATAAGAATACTCCACGTGAAATCCATACCGACTCAGATTCGTGGGGTGGTGCCTTTGAAATTAAGAAAAAATTAAACCTAGGAATCGCCTACGCGAAGATATCCTCTTTAGTTTTTGGCGCTAATCAATCCGCTTGGGATGCGCCCCACGTTCAATTCGATTCAGAATCGTTTGAGGTTTGCGAATGTGTAACTGGCCTATAACGTGTAACTAACCTGCGGTGGGTAGCCGATGTGTCAAGTCAATGTTTTTATGCTCCCGTACAAGTCTGGTACCAATTTATCGACCCCGGAGGGATGAAAGGCTTGGTGAGCACTAGGGCGGATTCGAACCTCCGATTGATCGTATGTTAACCATCGTTTATTAAAAGGATCACATTTTATGACTTGTTCTGTGTTAGTAACAAAATATCAAACAACAAATCGAATCGCAACAACATGAACAAATGAAGCTTTTTTGTAAATTCATTGAGGTAGGTAACAACTGGTGATTTTCAGAGGTTTAACCGAGACTGAAGAAACGATCTCTCCTCTCGAAGATCCCGATTATTAGCGGCAAGTATGCTAAAAGAAGAAAAAAGATACGAGAACCTTAACCACAGGAAAGACATACCCAAATGTTGTTTTAAAATACGCTGGTACAGACGGATCATGTTTTACCCGTTCGAATAACTCCATCTCCCATTTCTCATCTGCACAGTCTTTCTTCTAAACTTATCGAAGATCAAGAAAGAAAAGTCTGATATCCGATGTAAGTTAACGAATACTGCTACGTCATTTGTATCGACGCCATTTCTTGAATTAGCAATTCTAAGTTCCGCGTCCAAAATTGTGTCGGTTGAAGCGGTTCCGGGTGGAGTTGCCTGGAATTGAACCGTAGTATCAATCGCTGGATTGAATGCTTATGCATGATGGGTATTTCCGTAGTGAGAAATTATGTATTAGGTTTGCAACGAAGTCTACAAAGAGAGCTTACAATTAATGAAACGAAATTGGAGGAGATTCCCTCATAAAACGTTTGCGACTGATTCCAAACTCGTTTCAGTGTACTGCAAAATTTGGTGGTGAGCTGATTTGGGGTAGGTCAGGTTTGTACATATATTTTACAACTACATTAAAGACTCGCTTTCCATGACTTAAAGGTTCCAAATGATTGTCTTCAAAAAAATATTGGTAGTCTGAAAACACAATAAGCACAAACTCCAAAGCGAGCGTGTTTCAGAAATCCTGCTAGAACCTCGAATAGTATCGTACTATTTAACCTTACTCTGACTTATGCGTGCATATCCTCAAACTCCTCGTCAACTGAATATTGGGGACTCTTTTCCTCGAGACTTATTCATCCGTTCCTATCATCCGTTTAAGAGTCTCAAAACTTCTAATAAGAAGTAGTTTTTGAGGGAAGATTCGAAAAAAAAAATCTACCAAACCTTGGCCTGAGCAGCATTCGCAAAGTTCGGAATATTGAAATCCGCGCTATCAACAGACTCCGGCAACAGTGACGCAGACACAGTAGACAATGGAGGTTCAACAGAAAGGATTTTGTTCTGCGCCTGAACATCCTAAAAAAATATAGATACCGAAACAAAGACTGTTTTCAATCTTTTTATTCAAAACTAGCTAAGGGATCAGAGCAATCTCCTTTCAAAAAACTCTGGATCACCAGTTGAAAATTGTACGCCCTAAAACCTAGCTACTCGCCGTCCTAAAAGCGTTCCTCGAAAAGTCCTCTCTGAAGCAGAATTTCACCATCCCGTCAGGACAGCTATGGACAGTGGCATGTTCACTGCAAAATCTCACAGATAGGTGTGCATTTGAAAAGTTAGAAAATTCCAGATTAAATTTTATAACCTCAGGGCATGAATTGTATAGACGAGAAAAAAATGATCAAATCTTCGCGAAATTTCTTTCAGGAGTGTTTCTGGAAGCGAATGTTGTGAACCATAGTGGGGGCTGAACCTTCGTAATATGTCTAAAAGTAAAGACAAATCTATATCGTTCACCATAACCTACCACTAAGTTTTCATTAAAACTCACGGTACTGCTCAAATGAATCTTTGTCGTAGGCGTTCCCATCAAACAGTGGCCTCTGTGTGTTCCATACATCTAGATAGGAGGTGAGAATCCAGACCAGTTTCATTTTCTGAACCAATTATGCAAGCATATCTTAAAAATTCTTGAGTGTTGCTCTTAAGTTGTTCATTAAATATGGTAGCCTTATCACGCTGCAGGATACTGGAAAAGCGACCAGAGAAAAAAAAACACAAAGCTGCCTACCCTAGAGCTTCTGACTTCTAGTTTGAATATTTTATCACTTATGCCTACAGTTGATCTCGAGCCTCGACTTCAAAAAGAAGAACTCTCATTTGTATTAAAAGTTCAAATTTGTGGTGTTATGATGACTGATGTCACCTGGGTAAGACAGACAGTTTGTCCGATATTTATATGAAAATTCAGCCTCTTCCTATGAGAAAGTAGGTAGACTCGCCACCGAATGTATTGGATAGAATTCACAACAACCTCGACTGAGGCGGAACGATATATAAAATATATATCCTGATCATGATATATAATAACGAGCTTAGTCCGCGTGTGTGTGTGTGTGCGTGCGTGTGTATGTGTGTCTCGCGTGGCGCCAGACATCCATAAAATGGGATGCGGCGGGTCCACCGACGTCGAGTTGGTGCCTCGACGCCAGAACGCTACAATAGGGGGTGCGACGGCGTCGGATTGATGCATCTTAGTGCAGTAATATCGTGCAGTAACTTTGTGTGCATGTCGCAAAAGGTAAATGGGACGTTGCAACCGCTTCACAGCCGTAACCACTGCACGCGTTGCTTTTCACCTTTGTGACTCTTCTGCGTATCTATTTCCTCGCAGGTCTGCCTCATCTTGATAACATCCCTACTTCAAAAGTGGAAACACTCATACGAACGGCTGCTTAAATAGCAGCGAACAGTTTGCATGATCTGACGTGGGACGTTATTTTTATCTGTTCGATGATGTCGTTCATGTCATTTTATGTTAAACGCCAGTCTGAACGTCCTGCTAAAGCCGGACATCAGACTTTCTGTGGAGTTTGCTTCGCTCGCCTTCACTGATTAACGAAAATTAATATTAGTGCCGTTTTCTACGAAATTGGACTTGTGCATCTCCAACAATCTTTCTTCTTTTTTTATATTATAACTAAGGGCGAAAAAATTCATAGACATCTTCCTAAACGCGTCAGCTCTACATTTCAAGAACATTCGAACTTCATCTTCAAGCACTCATCAATATATTATAGACAAAATTTAAAAGTATCACGCGAAACATGGGGTTTTCTCCTGTTTTCTACAAACAGTTATCAAAGAAGGATGTTTCGGCATAAAATGACGTGAAAGACATCATCCTACTTATAAAAATAACGTTCCAAGTCAGATCACATAAACATCTTGCTACTATTTAAGCACCCATTTGCATGCGTGTTTCCATATTCTGAGAGCGGCATGCTACCAACCTGAGGCGAACGAAGAAGGAAATGGACACACGGAGGAGTCACATAATGTGTAAAGCAAAGCGCACAATGGCTACGGCTATGAAACGACTGCAACCATCTATCTTTTGCGTCATGCACAAAGTTATTGCGCATTATTTCGACGCCGGTGGACCCTTCGCACCCCCTTCTATAGGTATCTGGTGCCGGCGCACCAATCCGACGCCAGTGAACTCCTCGCACCCCCGTCTATAGGTATCTGGCGCTGAGGCACCAACCCGACGCCGCTGGACCCGTCGCACCCCCTTTTTCGAATTTCGTGACACACACACACATACATACACATACACACATACACACATACACACATACACACATATACACATACACACATACACACACATACACACATACACACATACACACATACACACACATACACACATACACACATACACACATACACACATACACACATACACACATACACACATACACACATACACACACACACACACACACACACACACACACACGGACTAAGCTCGTTATTATATATCATGATCATGATCATGATCATGATATCATGATCATGATCATTCTGTGGTAACTGTTTGGGGGAAAGCAGAAAGACAACCCACACTTTGGGTATTGCTTTCAAATCGTGTCTATATTATGTTGGTACCAAAGCAGAGTTTGAGGCTGAAGGTTGAATATTTTTAAAAGCAGAAATGATGCTAACAGAAAGAGAGCTATGAAATCTTTCGCCTATGTTCGCAAAAAAGAAGGAAAAAGTCATTTTTTTGCAGAAAATTCCACCAATTTCGAAACTCATCGAGGTATCACGAGAGTACAAGATGCCGCTCTGTCTCACCTTCATCGACTTAAAGAAGGCTTTCGACTCGGTTGAGACGGAAGCGGTCGTGGAAGCCTTGGACAACCAAGGCGTCCCTACTCAATATATAAAGGTACTTCGAGAGTTGTACAGTAACTTCACGACCGGAATTTCGCCATTCTACAAGAACATCGTCATTGACGTGAAGAGGGGGGTCCGACAAGGTGATACAATTTCACCCAAAATATTCACAGCCATTCAGAACGCAATGCGAAAGTTGGAATGGGACGACATGGGAGTGAAGGTTGATGGTCGGCAGCTACACCATTTGCGCTTTGCTGATGACATCGTACTGGTAACACCTAGCATCAGCCAAGCGGAACGAATGCTGACCGAATTCGACGAAACATGTGGATGCATCGGTCTTCAGCTGAATCTACAAAAGACGATGTTCATGCGGAACGGATGGGTCTCGGATGCCCCATTCACGCTCAACGGAACGAACATATCCGAATGCACCAGCTACGTTTATCTGGGTCGGGAACTGAACATGATGAACGACCTGACCCCCGAGCTGGGCAGGAGGAGACGAGCGGCATGGGGAGCGTACAAGAGCATCGAGGATGTAGTGAAGAAGACCAGGAACACCCGGCTCCGTGCTCACCTCTTCAACACCACCGTACTTCCTGCTTTGACCTATGCTTCGGAAACCTGGGCATTTCGCAAGCAGGAAGAAAACGCGGTGAGCGTCATTGAACGCGCAATTGAGAGAGTGATGCTAGGAGTATCCCGTTTCACGCAAGTGAGGGACGGGATTCGAAGTTCTCTCCTACGTCAGCGATCGAAGATTAGAGACGCTGCCGCGTTTGCCAAGGAAAGTAAAATAAGGTGGGCCGGACACGTGATGCGCTTTAATGACAACCGTTGGACCAGAGCCGTGAGCGACTGGGTTCCCCGCGATATTAAGCGCACTACAGGAAGACCGCCGACCCGATGGTCAGACTTCTTCACGAAGTCCTTCAAAGAAAAATATGATGCTCTTCGTGTCCCACGCGAAAGGAGGAACCACTGGGCTACTCTGGCACGCGATCGGGACAAATGGAAGAATTACTGGCG
Source organism: Necator americanus (assembly GCF_031761385.1). Classification (NCBI taxonomy): domain Eukaryota; kingdom Metazoa; phylum Nematoda; class Chromadorea; order Rhabditida; family Ancylostomatidae; genus Necator; species Necator americanus. Next base: position 18,771,679 of record NC_087371.1, read on the forward strand.
CCCGCTCGACCAGTTCGAAGATCAACGGGAGTCAAGGTGACCAAGGTCAAGGTGACCAAGATCACTGATGGCGAGTGAGGGGATAAAGGATAAAGTTTCTGGCGTTAATCAATCCGCTTGGGATGCGCGCCCACGTTCACTTTAATTCAGAATCGTTTGAGGTTTTACGAACGTGTAACTGGCCTATACAATGACTTGCGGTGGCTAGCCGATGTGTCAAGTCAGTGTTTTCATCCCCCGGACACGTCTGGTAACAATTTATCGACCCGGGGATGAAACACCACAGAAAGTCTGAGGTCCGGCTTTAGCCTTTTCATGTATATATATATATATATATTTGTGTATATATATGGACGTATATATACGGCTAAGAGCTATATACGGGTATATATATATATATATATCTACTGCTAAGAAGGAGTTCTTATCATGAACAATTACATTAAAAAACTATCAAGAATAAGAAAAAAAAAGAAAAGAAAGAAAGAAAGGCTCCGAGAAGGTTATTGGTACGACCGCATTATTGATTATTATCCCATTGATTAGCACCATAGATGCCAGTGCACCTCCTTCAACGACCGTCACAGCGCACATAACTCATGTAGATTGCGGATCCTATGGCGATCAACAGCTGATCTACCAAAAGAAACAAATGATTCCATATCTAAGAAAAGAAATAGTGCATTCGCACAGATGAGTGAAGTTCAAGATTTTCTTGAGAACGAGTGGAAGAGAACAGGTATTCTAGGGTTCCGGAGATTGGTCGTCTTTTTTGTATCTGCTGACATTATTTTTCATTTAAAAAGTATCCCAGTAAAGAAAAAAGTAACGCAGTACAAGTTGTGTAAAGATGCCAAAAAAATCACCTTCTCGAGCGGTACCCAGTCAAATAAAATAGAAAGCACGTTTCTGGTGTAGGTACGTATCACAATTCTTCGTAAGAACTTACTCCTGAAAATGAGAGCTCTTAAGAAAGAAGAATTATTCCGTCTTTCCAGAGCTTCAATAAAATTGTTTCTGAAGATAGCTTCATTATTCACCAATATGGAAATATCCCATTGGAGGAGAACGAAACTATCTCGCATTTGCAAATATGCACAGACGAGAAAATAAGAAGCAATTTCAACTATGCAACCATTATGATACAAGCAATAAAAGTGGAATGCAGATGAACTTACATTTCTCTTCGCACATGAAGGCGATGTCTAAAAAAGAAGACGAGGAAAAAGTAAGCAGTTTCAAAACTATCCCATCGCTCTAACAAGTAATTAACTTAAATGTGGATGGACTCACATTATTTTCAGTATGTAAAGACGGTGTCTATAAAAAAATTGTCATTGACGTCAGCGAGAATTAATTCGACTTAATAACATTACCCATATCTTATCCCTGACTGTGACGATTTCAGAAGGCCAGCATATTCGTGCATTTGAGAGACAAACACAGGAAAATCATTTTTTAGGGAGGCGAAGAGTCTCTCGCCAAGAACCAACCGAGTGATTTGTGGAGCGGGCGAATGAGCTATCTGAAGCGGACGTTTGCTAAATGAACTCAAAAAAAGGAGAGATTCCTATACCGCACTTGGTAAACAAGAGATGCGCAGCCAATTCCGTATTTCACATCTTCAAACGTTGGCACGTACATCTCATCCAGGGGCACACACATACCCATTTCCTGAAAATGTTGCTATTTCCTGCGAACCCTTCAGATAAGCTCATATTTCTCTCATATAAAAAGGAAAGCATACAGATCGAAAAAAGTAAAATATAGGGTGCTCTATATTGTCGTCTGAAATAATAGCCGTTAAACAGGGAACTTATTGCAAAAGTAATATTCGCTATAAATTCAATGAAACAACCACGAATAAACTCAAACTAATTCATTTATGTTAGAACGGGACAAACAACAAACATGTTCTGAAGGGTCATGGAAAAAGTCTACTAAAAATCAAAAAATTGCTAACTAATAATTGTTTTAGTAAATTTAGATCTAAAGTAATTATTAGTTGAAAATTTTTATGTGCTACCTTTCTATCTATGACCTCATTTCCATATAGGCCACGTGTTGGCCCAATAGTACTGTCGAAAGGATATGAAACTCAGTGCAGTTGCGTAAAGCTGCCCGCAGAGTTCAGAGCCGCGAGGGCGGCCCGGTTCGGCGGCCCTGCGCTTCTATGATTGTTGAGTTCAAGGTTGTGAACACTTGATAAATTATGCCGCATCAGATTTCAAAAACCAGGTGCAAAAATTCTGCTGTTTCACAGTGCCAGAAGCGGAGGGGGAACTAGCATGATGAGCAACGTTTTGGCTACTAGATCATCTCGAGAATCCAACTCCTACGATTGGTGCACCAAACATTCATCTCGATTCCGAGGCAGATCTCAAAGGTTTGAGCAACCTTCGCAGGACATAGTAATGAGAAATCAATGTTGGCGTTTCTGCTTTCATCTGCAGCGTTTTGTTGGTTAATCAATCCTTAACAGTTTGTCGAATAGTTGGAGGAGATAAACAAAAATATAAATACAATTTTTACTTGGCAAAGATTGCTTACCTCTGTGGAAATGCAGAAATGAAACCTTCTAATACTCGATTGGAGTTCAGTTCCGACCACTGATGAAGGGATCACTTCCTGAATAAGGAATGATTGATAATGTCGAGAACATCACCAGAAGAACTTATCTACTTTTTTTGAAGACTTCAAACGGTAGAAAATCTCACCAGCACTCGAAAACTTCGGAACTACTTGGTCCCTAAACAATCCTCATAAGTGTAGTAAGATTCAAAACGGAATAAAGCACGGTACAGTTACGTAAGCGCTGTGCTCAAAGCGGCGAGGTGGAGACCACGGTTCTAATCGAGATAGGGTCATCGCAAATTGCTGCAAGGAGTGGTGCTAGCAAAGGTTCTACCTCGATCGTAACCGTTAGTTTGTTCGATGTCGTTTTGACCCTACTATAGCTAAAATTATTCGAGCATCTACTGAAATCCCACCGAAAAGCGTGTACGCAGTACAGTATAAAAAATCTCAAGATATTGGCTAGGAAACATTCCAACAACATGATGAGTTCATCTCCATGCAAACCCGTAGCTCGTTGAATGGCTGATGGTTTAGTCGACACTAAACGACATAAAATGAAGTTATCAGATAAATAAGTCGAGCTGAATGATGAAGCTCCTTGAACTCATAAGTTTGAAAATGAAGAAATCGTTGTCCCCTTGATTCAATGTTTCGTTTGACGCATAGATGCGATAGTCGGAGTCGGTGCTATGACCCCCTTCACTTTTGAACGGTTGGGGAAACGATCTCCTTCACTTCTAAACGGTCTGCGAAATTACCCCCTTCACTTTTGGACGGCTATCGAAATGACCCCTTCACTTGAGCTACACCCCATGAGCTGAATCCCCTTCACATGAAGAGGGTCTGGCTTTTCCTTATCGCACCTATGGTTTGACGTCCAAAGTATAGATATACACTAACGCAAAAGCGATTCAAAAGTTTGTTGTCAAATACCACAGATCCGGTCCCACATTCATGAAGTATTCTTTCAAAATTTTGGAATCACAGAGTGAGATGGGATGCTTCGTTGAGGTACGCGCAGTTTTATGTTCCAAATTCGAAAATTTCGAGTCCCATAATAGCGAACTTGACTTCGACCTCACATAAAAAATCGTTGTAGAAGGAGTCATCCACAACTGGCATTCCTGACCTGAGACTCATAAGGCGAGTAGCGAGTTGTTTGCAAAACGCATCCATCTGAAGAAAAAGGACATTTAACACATTCTCAGCTTCTAAAGAAGGGGAAGAGCAATGTAGTACTATGCCTTTATCGAGATCCCCCTTGATTTAGATATGATCAGACCCAAAATGTGTTCGAAATAAGAACTGATCCCAGACGATGACAGAAACTCCTCACTGAATGAACACATTATAAATTACATCGCGAAGGACACCTGTACGAGAGAAGAACATTAAAACGCCTTTCATAAAGGAGGAAAGAGCAGCACAAACTAATGTTGCTGCTGCTTTGCTATGCCTTTCACTAGTTCAATCATCTTCAACTGGTGAAGGTTTGTTGAGTTCCTCAACTGTTGACTCTATCCCTCTAAATTTAAAGGCTCTGGGTATCCACCACTGGAATTCTTTATTTCCTTCCTGCAAACCTAGCCAACGCACTACGTTCTTTCATAATAATTTTGAGTAATGAGGATACGGTGAAACTTTGAAGAAAAATGCATTTTAACCTGAAACCAACAACTTGAAATGAGCGACAACATTGGAAAATGAGAGACGAGAAAATTTCTTACGTGCAACCTTCAGATAGCAAAAAGCGCGCTGAATGCTTCTTAACAGTGATTTCGTCCGCTATAGTGCTGAACGAGAAAATATCGAGTTTTTTTTTCCAGGATTCGACGATAGTATGCCCGGAACACTAACCTCAGGTCTAGTTGGGCATGCTTCACCTGCAAATATCGGCAAAACTTTAGTACTTCCATACCAAAAGCAGATTTTCGGATTAGTATGAAGATTCGACTCCCACATAACAAACTGGCGAGATCTTCCGTTGGAAGAAGTGAGACCTGCAAAATGTGAGTATTTCACATACGGTCTTTCGAAGCTCCTCGATCACTTCTAGACACTCCACCCAAAATCTACAGTAGACGTCGTAAATTGGTATTTGAGAGCATACACAACTTTATCTCATTATAATAAATTTTGATTTAGCACAAAGAAGCAGACTGACGTCTGAAAGAACCGCCTAGAACTCCTCTTCTGGCGGAATTGTGACAGCGTTGAAATCAGCAATATCACCGCACTGCGCCTGACAGAAAGAAAGCAACATTTACTTCCTTTCTTTCCAATTTTTGCTGATGAAGTTGAAAAAAAAGAAACACGTGGTCTTTAACAAGATAAACGGAAATCACTTCCAATTCAGGAGAGGGGAATATGCAAACTTTGAAGACACCCACCAAGCAGATCATTTTCGCTAGAATGGCAACTTCACTATTCAAATCTGGACTGAGTTAACTAGCTGGATAAACAATACCTCATCTAACATAGATCCCTGCTTCATAGCCTCTGCGCCGAACTCATCCAGAGTAGGGATGTAGATGCGATCGTCCCTGTATGCACTTTCCCAATTTTCCTTGGGTAGAATTCTCTTTGATTGTTTTGCAGCACGTTCTTCAGCAAATGAAGTGCTAAAAGGTAAAGCTGCGCGCCCAGCTCGTTCAGTCAATTTCGTGCCAGAGTTAGAGCCATTCTTCCCTTTACGTTTTTTGGATGGACTAAGAACCGCTGCACACTGCTTGGACGAACGCTTGATAGTCCGCACGTCGGCTGCTAATCTCTCCTTCATTTTAGCAACTAAGGACCACTAGCCGAAGCTTGCATCGAACAACAGTTGCACATATATCTCTGCCGAGGAAAAGAATAGTTTCATATTGTAATGTAGAAATAAACATTGCAAAAAAGCTAATAGTGCACTATTCGAAAAAAAAGGGAAATAAGTTGTCGCTATACATGATGACGTAAGTATGAACAGAAGGGCAACGAAGATTAAAAAAAAATAAAATTTAATAATCATTCACAACAATAACAACGTCTGTCGAAACAATATTTTGTACATAACAACAACCACTACGGAGACCAACAACTTCAGCTGATCCAACGTCCAATTTTAGTGATATGTACTATAGACGAATCATTGCTGATTTTTCTCTAACTGAGATCGTAAAATTTTGTTGTGGTCTCGTAAATCCCTGTTGCTCATTACAAGACACCTGAAGTAATAGCAATAGCTTTGGTTAAAAACGTGGCTCGTGTATATAAAGACTAACCTAAACATAACCTTGTACTGATCAGGAACACCGGGATCCGCATTAATGCTACGTAACACCTCATCCCATTCGCCAATAGAAGCTGATCCGGAGCCAGAAACATAGTTCGATGAGGAGCTGTTCGAAATGCGCGATTCAGTTTCCATCTAGGAAATCATATTTTGATGACTGCTTGACAAGAAGGAGCAAAAACGAAGATAGATGACCACCTGTGCAAATTTAATATCAAAATTCTCGCGCTTCACCTTTGTGTAGTCATAAACTGGAATATCATCAGGTGGACGGTCTCGCGGAAACAACTAGAATGATTCTTCTCACTGACCTACATGATTAAAATGCATAACTGAACCGACCTTAGGAGGAGTTTTTCCCACTGTTTCCAACTTCACACGTTTCAGAGGGAGCGGATTTATATCGTCGACCAAGTTTGGACCTGCGGAACTTTGAAAAACGTCATGCCGTTGCACCCGTTCCTCAACAGTTGACACCTGCAAATAATTTGAACTCGTGTTTGAAAGACTTTTAAAAGACTTTTTAAAAGACTAAAACTTTTAAAAAGCTTTGAATAAAGACTGTTTCAGATGTACCTGTATTCTCTCAGCAATCTGTATATTTTGGAGCGCAGACGTTTTGCTTTTTGATGTGGAAGAAACACTGTTCGACGACTCCTGCTACGGAAAGAGTATTACTTTTCAGCTGAAGAGAGAATAGGAGAATCCAAAGAAAGCAATAATTACATGATTAATAAAAATCGGAAACTGTTTCAGAACGAATAGCTTCTGCTAAGAGCTTGGAGAATATCCTGCAGACTATCCACTAATAAAGTCAACGAAAAGACTGCAACCTCACTGGGCTTTGAATGAGAATTAAAATAAACCTTATGCGGAGGATCGACAGAGCTAGAGGTATCGTTTTCCGAAGGTTTGCTTCCCCAGGACTGATTTGGTATCCTAGATTTCCCATTTTCTATGGATTTCTGCAATAATTTAACTAAGATTAGCATACAGTTTAACAATTTGTAAACAAAAACACCCACAAGTTTCTCTTTGATCTTGTAGTACGTTGGTATAAAATAAAAACTAGCAAGATCACCTTGCAAGCCAACTTTCGTTTGGCTCCTGAAAATGAAATAATTTAAGAGACTGAAGAAGTCCAAATACATCCACGACTATTTCCTTCCTCTAGAGTGGAAGTTCTCCTTGGATTTTTATATTAAGGTCCAAAGCAAGCGCATACTTTAAGAGTTATCATATTTCAAAGTTAGGATATGTCACTACCCCAACCGATTCTATAATTCAGGCTAGGAGGTTTCTATTCAGGCGAGTTCTAACTTTATCTGTAACTACATTGGGTCTACTGAAAACTCGTGGCAGCAGTGTATCTATTCCTATATAATAAATGAACGATTTTGAGGAGTTTCTCGAAATAGTTCACTTAACTAGTTTTTCAAAACGATTTTGGCGAGCGATTCTCGACATTCTGTTCTCCACTGTTAAATGATGAATATTTATCAATACTTAGCTAATTTGTACCTATGTTGTTACTTGCGTACTGTTTTCCCTCTATTTTCTACCATCATCAGAATCAGTTACTAGCGAAATGTGTTGTTTACATACTGCTACCTTAGTATACTAACGAACTTAAAATTTTAAAATCACTAGCTCCACAGCATGTCTTCGCTCTTCCACTTTACACAGAGACGAGTTTGGAAGAAGAAATAAGTGACCAAACCCACAGGAAATCGGTAAGAATGGGAAGGTTGATGTTATGTTTTGTGCAGTTGTTCTACCTCCACGTACAAACAAAACGGGTTATTTAGTCATCCCGATGGATTCGTTCTAGCAAACGAAGTTAAAAGTGAGAAGACTTCTACCTCAATGTGTGCAGTGCATAGAGAGCGATAAAGTGGGTAAGACCGCTGGTTATTCCATCCAGTAGCTCCTGGGCCAGATACTTATCATTGTTACAGAGAGCCCAAATTCTTTTGAGGTTCTTCTTAACTTCTTTTTCGATAACAGCTGGATAAAACGTAACAAAGAAGAGAATGTACAATCATCGATCAAATCAAATAGAAAAAACAGTTACCGTAATCGAGCAATGGATACGACTCGTTTGCTGCTAAAAGGGATGTCCCTGAATGCCACGACAGTATTCGATCAGTAATGAACTTGATTAGGATCGTTCGCTTAAAAAAAGCGGATAACGTTAACTATGTAGCACAGCGAAGCATTAAATTGAATGTGAAAAAACAAAAATATTGAACTAAAGCATTAAACTAACTAAATAAATGTTAGACTAAATATAGGTGAACCGTATATTTGCCTTCCAATGAGGATTTAGAACAAATAAACTAGGATAAAATGTAGTTGGGGGCACTCAGTGGCGCCCCTATTTCTCCCGAATCCGAGATCAAAACGATCCCGAGTTCGGTGCACTTGCGTAAGTAAATGCAATCGGAGCGGTGCGGTGGAACGCCGCGGTTAGAACCGAAGGGGAACTCTTGCTAATACCACTCATAGCTGCAATAGTACCGCCCCGATCCCAGCCACTAGCTCCACCGCGCCGTTTGAAGAGGAACGTAACTATTTCATGTCGTTTTGACCCGACTATGATACCTCTCCAGTATGAAAACATGGGGACAAAAAAGATAAATCATGAAAAAGTAATAAATTTCTGATGGAAGAATAGTTTCTATAATTTCCCATAATTATTATTTTCCATTATAAGCATAATTTCTTATAATAGAGTGTAATAAATAAATAAATTAAATAAATAAATTGCCGAGCATTTTCCGTTTTTTAAAAGAAAGTTAAAACATACAAGGGCAACTAGATATAATTTTCTGGAAGCTAGAAACTGCATATAACCACTGTTGCATGTTTTCAACGCCTTTATACGTGTCAGTAATCGTTAATGCCGATGGTATAGTAGGGTCAAAACGACATGAATCACGAGTGTAGTTGCGGTGCATTCGCGTAGGCGCTCGAAACGGCGCTGTGGAGGTAGCAGTTGGAACCGAGTTGGGACCATCGCATACTGCAGCGATGGATGGTGCCAGCAACGGTTTCACCATGCTCTTAGCCGCTATGCTACACCGAAGCGCCTCGAGAGAAGCCGCGTCCGCAATTGCGTACGTGCTTCATGTCGTTTTGACCTACTATATTATCATAGTTTCTATAGTGAGTCAGAGTGAAGTGTTTGACAACGCATCCGGTAACACTGATAATCACAAGATACTGGGTCTGATAAAAGGCACTCTATCGATAAAAATTTCTAAAAAAAAACACTGAAAATATCTCTGAAGTGAGAGTTCTGACTGAAAAAATAACTATAAAAATAAAGAAAATGCAAATCCACATTTCACAAGGCGAAGGAAAAAAGAGACGGATTGACGCTGTGGAGTAAAAATAACCAACGTTGCGTTCGATCATCAGTCAAGTACCTGTTGAGCCGGAAGAAGATCCTTTGGAAAAACATAATTCAACACTCCGTTCATGAAAGACACTAGAGCAGGCTCTTTCAACGCATATTCCCTTAAACGACAAAAATACAGTCATCTATATTTCACATATAAAGATGTAAGAGTGAACCACTAAGCTGAAACTATAGAACAAAAAAAAACTACAACACACTCTATACGGTCTTTGACGTTCTCGCAGAACTTCGGGAAACAACTTGTTGCTATCCGCCTACAATGGATAACTTGAATTTTCTCTCAAAACCACGTTGGTTTCATCAACCAAAAACGTTATGGCGAAGAAAAGCAACTGTGAGACCTACACCGCTTGCAATTTTTCGTGCTTTTCTTTTATCATTCTTACTGTCCTGTGTAAGTCTTCACTAAAGGAAGTCCCATGAATCCACTGGAAAGCGTTTTCGCCGATAATAAGCCTTAGTAGGGTTCGAGACTGCAGTACTGACACCTAAAAAGGACCTCTTACACTCAGTCCTTAATTTAAAAAAAAAAACAGAGGTGCACCTTTTCTAAAATGGAGCCGTGCTTCTTCGCATACGTTTGCTTCATTTCTTCAAGGGTGGGGACATGATTTTCTGGGTTGATGAAAAGTCCTGTGGTCTTCATAGAACTACCTGGACTGTGAACAGGTTTTGATTCTTAGTTCAGCATCGCTACCACAGACACAGCCAGTGCAATCACTTTTCTGATGAGAAAAAAAGCTTTGTAAGTTCTTCAACATTTATCAAGTTCCAACAAAAACAACATCAGCGTTAGGCAATCCTTTTTTGTTCTTTGTTTTTTTGTTTTTTTTTTTTTTGTTTCTTATGGTTGAGCTAGCTGTAATGAGGTGTTCCCGTAACGAGAAACGTGCTTGCTCACACATAGCGAAACACATAACTGAGAAACTTAACTTAGAAAACCGAGATTTTCAGATGAAAATGACCGAACCGAAATTAACTCAGATACTGTGAGAGAAAACTACTAAAAAATGGGAAATTAAAGAAGACTTCAAGGAAAAACAAAGCAGTAATTCTAGACCAAAACAACTCTAAACAGTAGATTTTCGTTCAGTTCTTGCCTTTTCCAATTGCAAGGCGATCTGCTGTGCCCGCAGTGTTAATCGCTTCGTGTTTTCCATAACCTTCAAGGATTGGATTAAGAAAATACAGCTGTTACAAAAACTTGTGTCAACGCGAACTAAAATACTGTGGTAAAGCATGATTCATACTCGCCTGCTCATGAATACTAACTGCTTTCACACCCATAACCACCTGCCCCAATTTGCTGTCGATTTTGGCTCCTTCAATTCGATAGTTACGAATGAGATCAACGATCCAACGCTCAGCTTCTACCTAAACATGAAGATCCACCTAACAATAAACAAAAACCCCTTCACTTATTAACAAGAAATGAAAAAAAAAGAAGGAATGATTTATTAATGTGAGTCAGATTACCAATAATACACATACTAACAGAACAGCAATGCGTGTTAGTGGACGAACCTCCATGATGCCGAAAAAAACTTTAAAGTCACCTCGAATAAGGAAAGAATTTCTTCTAATCAAAGTGATTTTGAGAACGTTCTAAAATCGCATAACTCACAATCGTCGAAATAACAAGCTATTTCAACGGGTACAAGCCACAGACTTCGTGATAGTTTCTTGAATAAAATGAAATTTTTCAGTGAATCAGGAAAATTTAATAATCATCCGAAAGAATCGAAAATAAATGTCTTAACCTCCAGATAACAAAGGACTTGAAAAGTTGAGCAGATCAGGGTGCTTTCGATTAAACCCCACGGATTCTCCACGAATCTGAGGTGGTACAGCTTTCAGGTGGATTATTCATATACGGGATAGTAGATTATGGAGAGAGGGGTGATTCCGTCCATTACTTCCTAATTGCCGTAAAAAACGGCCCGGAATATGCGGTGCGTGCACAAGGCTGGCGCGCTTCAATCGAACTCTTTGTATGGAATAGCGCGCCGGAACGTCCGAAGCCTTATCTTCCGAGCCGTTTTTACGGCAATTAGGAAGAAATGGACGGGATCACCCCTCTCCCCATAATCTACGATATCGTATACGAACACTCCACCTGAAATTCGTACCACCTCAGATTCGTGGGGTGACACCTTTAAATAAGATTTTGCGCTCCTCACAAAATCAATACCATTTCCATGCTGAAATAACGCGATTTTTTTTTGAATATATGGTTCCAAGATTTAGACGATCCTGCTGCAGTCACAAGTTAACAACTACTGTCAGGGTCAAGGGTGCAATGGAATTTTCCCATTTTGGGATCGAGAGAGAGAGAAAGAAAGGACCGTTAAAGAGTGGGCGTGAACACTAGCAAATGGAAGAAGAAGAAGAATGATAACCAGGAGAAAATATCACGCAGCATTAGATAATTGGGGAAGAATGTAGTTGGAGGGAGCGGGTGTAGGACGCCGTGGCGCCTTTATTTTTCGAAATAAATAATTTAATCAATAGGGTCCTAAGGCTTAGGCATTAGTCTTAGAGGGTCTAAGACATGTAAGTTAAAGTTACTAAGGGAAAAAATTTAGAGCGTTGAGAAATAAAGGCACCACTGGATGTCCCACCCTCTCTTCCAACTAACATTTTCTGCGGTAATTACATACATTGTAAAATATTACAAGAAATAATAATAAATGATTACATATATTAAAATATTATATTTAGTTTCGGGCGAGGACAGTAACATGGAAGTCACAACATTTTGTTTTGAAAATGTACAACGTGTTGACAATATAACAATGGGACTACACAGGTTCCACACCACATTGTGGTAAATTTTTGTAAAAGAGATAGAAACTTGAAACTTCTCCTAAAAGATGAAGAATTCAATTACAAATAGTTTTCAACGCCTTAAAACTGGGTTTAATGAGAATTAATGGGCAAAAGAGCTCTTACCCTGTGCACATTGTTTGGTCTAGAAGATTGCATATAACTTCGTCATAAAGGATAAAGTTTCTGGCGGTAATCAATGGGATGCGCCCCCACGTTCACTTCAGTACAGAATTTCTTGAAGGTTACGAGCGTGTAACTGGCCTATATAATGACTTGGGGGGGGGGGGGCTAGGCGATGTGTCAAGTGTCAGTGTTTTTATCTTCCCAGACAAGTGTGGTACTAACTTATCGACCCCGGAGGGATGAAGGGCTTCGCGAGCACTAGCGCGGATTCGAACGTCTGATATAACAAAAAAAAATTGAATTAAAAAATTCGAACCTCCGATAAACTTCTTATAACTTCGTCATAAGAGGACTGAAAGGAAATTTTAGGTCTTTGCGATAAAGATGGGAAAAATAGGGTGGGATGGAAGATGGGAAAAACAGCGTTTTTCCCATCTTTGTTGCATAAAAAATTTGGAGAACAGCGAAGCCCTGGAAATCGTTTGATATAGCACCTGATAGCGGAAATCGTTGGCTACAATTTACCAGAAGATGATATGCTTCACGCTAAATTCGAATTATTGAATTTTATTCAAGATCACACAGTTTTCGGCGAGCGAGCAAAAATCGGAATATTGCCAAGTTTTCCCGTTCCAAAAAAAAAACAGGAGTTCTGAAGAAATCACCCATACATTCGAATACAGGGACTAAAGAAACCACTATGTGCAAAATTTCTCCTTCAGGACGGTCTGGTTGGCTAAAAATTTAGACGGGAAAAATCTAACAAAAGTCGGAAAATTCTAACTTCTGTTCCATCTGAATTCCAAAGAAAAAAAATACTAGGAGGTGGGAAAGGAACAGCGATATTATCGTTTTGTAGGGCAAAAAAATCCCTTCTCTCTTCTCTGAAAGACTAGCTAAAATATTTCTGTCGGTCCCTTTACTACAAAAATTTGAGTCAACGGCATGTCGAACCTGAGTCGTCTCATCATCACACTGCCAAAAGAAAATGTTGATTTTTTTGTCATTCGTCTCTATTCGACTTACTCACCTGACTCCTTTCTTTTTTGTCGTATTATGCGCTTTAATCAGCACTTAAAATATTCTATGGATTATAAAAAAAAATAGAATAGATTAAAAATCAAAGTATTTCAATACGATATTTCAAAGACATTTCAGCAAATTTTCTTCTTCTGGGACTCAATATTTCTTCGCTTTCGTCAGTTGCCGACTTCCTCATTTGCCACTTGTTTCTCGGGTAATTTTCGATTTTTCTTTTTCGGAACATTTTCAACATTGGTGGAATTTGTAATACATTGAATTGGTAGCAACCAAGATCTGTCGTAGCAACGTTGGAGAAGAAGAAGAAAAAAGGGTGCGGCCGTACTCGAGAGGGTCGTGTCTCATCACCAGGCTTGACCCTCACTACTGTTCCATTTCCAGGGTAGAAATGAACTGATCTGTGAGATAAATTTTATACATTTTAGAAATCCAATCCACACCTGTGACATATTGAGCCTCCTAGCAAGCATTTCTATACTGATGCATTGATGAATGCGACAGAACATTTCGAAAATTAGAAGACGGGCAGATTCACGAAAATCTGAGAGGCAAGCAGTGAGGAAGAAATCATTTGACAATACCTGGAAATACAACAAAAGTAAGTATTGCATTCAAATAGAGAGAGCAGACCAAATACAAACCTCTTCACATTGGCGAAGCTTTTCTTGAGCCTCATCAAAGTCATATTTGATATACAAGCAAGTAAGGAAATCAGTAACAGGATCTTGATAGTTATGACGTTCCTGAAAAACCAAGCAAAAAAGTGTCACGAACCAAATGAAGACAAAAATGCATCTTCTTACAATGTCAATGACTTTTATGAGGTCTTTTAAACTATTCTTCTGTTTGTTCTTGCTTGTCACAACGGCTACAGCCAAGTATCGAAGGAGATGAGGGCACATCACCTACGGAAATTGCATTTTAAAATCGAAAAACACACACATGTACAAAAAAAGAACCTACTTGGATAGTATTTAAATACGTTTGCTGGTTAAGAAACATCTCAATTATATCATCGCGTCCTTTGGGATAATTGAAATACACAAAGAGAGCCCAATGCATTAGCCAAGCTCTTTGATGAATCAGCTCCCATTCGGTATCAAAAGGATTTGAATCGATGTATGCACGAAGTTTCACCAAGTCGTCTCGTGCATGATCCCATTCCTCAAGGAGAAAAACAACTAAGTAACTAGCACTCAATAACGATAACGTTATAATCAAGCCTATCACAAACCTGCAAGAGGATTTCGCTAGCTAGTTTTCCATAAAGAGCATTGAGATAGTTTGGATCAGCTTGAGGTACGAGATTGCGGTAGTAGTAGAGACAAACCTAAACGATCTTTTGACATCGAAACTGAAACAACAGCTGAACAACTTCATCAACTTCCCAAAATCCCTCTGAGTGCATTTGACTTCGCTCCTGGAACAGTGAAAGGGAAAGAATAGAGAAATAAGATATTTGTCGGTACAATGGTAGTTGGAGGGACAAGTTTGATTTTTTTCAATCATTTCAATTTTTAAGCCATCCAAGACAACTTCTGAAAACAATTGTCATCCATCCATCGTATAAATGGAATCCGTAAATTGTTTTTGAAAACTGCCGAAATCAACAAAAACTACTTTTCGTGGCTGATCTAATCATTTTTTCCCGAAGATTGCTATTTGTTTGAGATTTTATAATATGTTATATTCGTAGATGTACTAGCCTAATTGGTCCCTTCGACTTCCTTAGCCTCGATTTGCTTGCATCTACACACTGAGAAAACATTCAAAATGCTAGCTAAGAACATTCCAACATAACCAACCGATGCTGCAGTATAGTTGCCACATTCGTACATAAACTTGGCGTATTTGAACAATGCATCGATCATATCGAGTTGGAACTGGAAAATGTGAGTGCATAAGGGAATCCCATTCGAAAAGATATTAGCGTCGTAATTTTTCACAAGCACAGTATAAAATTCTATAGCACTTGTGTAAGAAGAAAAAGAACGACTATTACAGTAGATCAAGACAGATGTAATGTAGCACCAAAAACATAGAAAATAGAAGGGAAATCTCAAGGACAACACACGTTGTGATTTTGCTGCAAGAAGTCGAGTATTTTGTTGTTTCCGTCTCGATCGCGAGTGCTTTCCATTAGCTCTTTAACGTCATCAAGTTCGAGGATCTCTATGACTGGGTCAACCTAAATGAGCAGTTCAGATCAGCAGAAGATAGACAAGTTTGTATTAGAACAACGGCAGAAGGAAATGGAATTGGATGCTCAGAGGTTACCAGCACTGTCTACGCTTTCATTTGGATTAATACTAGTTTAGAAAAATGTTGATATTCTGCAGTACTAACTGAACATACACTCATGCCAATCTTCAAAAGAATGGCAAATACAATGATAAAACAAAGTACTGCGGTAGGACAGATAAGAATCTCTTCCACACCTTGGCCTTGAGAATGTCCCTTTCCTTGAGAACTTCACTCCTTTTAGTTTCTAATTCTTTTGGGATAGGAGTGCCTTGATAAGTTTCAGTTAGGCTATCGATCATATTTGTTTTCATAAGCACGTGGCGATGCATCTCCACAAGAGAAGCATCATCGTAAATCTAAAAATCGAAAGAGAATTATTCTAGTGAACGGAAAGTGATGCAATCCTCACCTTTCTTGGCTCGATAAACTCTAATAAAGGGATGATCAGATGCAGATCAAAGAAAGGAGCCATTCGCTTTGTTAAGTCGTACTCCGCCATTGTATTTACCTGACCAATTTGTTCAGAAAGAAACGTAATTATAAACAGCGGCGAGTTTCATACGACGATTACAGAACAAGCACTCCAAGGAGTAAAACAAGCAGTAAAAACAAAACAGACATGAATAAGTGGACGAGAGTCCGACAGAAAGCCCATAATATAGCCCGCACCACTACTTCTAATCTTCATTCACCGACTTAGCAGAAGAAATTGTAAGCGGATATTTAAAACAAGAGAAATGAAAATAATTCCCATATCCAATCTACGACATGCCGAACATCTCCGATTGTGATGTTGCTGCGTCGCTCTCTTCTGTATTGGAGCATGTTATTAATTGCAGAGGAGAAATCTTAGTATTGTCGGATTACCTTTGAATGTCGGTTCAATTGTGAAACGTTAGCAGTCGGAAGGACTATTCAGGTCATTCGAGTATAGCATATACCAGAGAACTGTGCGGGTATGAATGTGTACGGAAGCGAAGCGGGATTCCTTGCTGTGATCTTGTCGGTCACTACACGGCTTGACTTCTGTGCACGTCCAACATCTATTGTCATTAATTGTAACATCTTCCGCTGTTGAAGTTGTTTATTCCTAATGTGAGCTTTGTTGCTGTTTCAACTTCTTAGCGGTTTATATTCTTGAAGAGAAAAGCAGGTAAATGTGAGAGGTATTCTGGTCTTGACTACTTCCATCTATTGTCCCAAGTCTCTGGTGAGTTACCTCACTTGTTTCTTTGCTCCTAGTACCTATTCCAAAGAAATTGTTTTCGTCTTCATTGGAGAGGTCAAGCATGCACGCTTCCACCAAGTCTTTCCCACAGAAGTTCTTCTTTGTTAAGCGAGGTATAGTTGGGTCAAAACGACATGAAGCACCGTGTAATTGCGTACGGGGCTTCTCTCGAAATGCTCCGGTGCAGCGTAGAGGCCAGGAGCGTGGTGAAATCCTTGTTGGCACCACCCATCGCTGCTGTTTGCGATGGTCCCCTTCGGTTCCAGCTCCTGCTTCCGCCGCGCCGTTTCGAGCGCGTACGCAAATGCACCGCAACTACGCTCGTGGTTCATGCCGTTTTGACCTGACAATGTGAAATATGGGAGGAACCCAGATAATGTTAATAGAAATAGCTCTCATTCATCGTTTGTTCCTTTGTGTTCATACAATTATTTTCGGCAATTCCATCGTCGAAGCAGATTCTAAATAACACAGATTTTAAGTCTCAACTTCGACCTTCTTTGAATCTTGATATCATGAGTTGTATTGTGTACTACTTGTTTATTCTGTTTGCTAAGTCATATCTTGTTGGATGATGATGCGTTTGTGGAGGTAGCTTACACGTTTTCGATTTTCAGGGCTCTGAAGAAGGCGGCGATGCCGGAACGTTAGCCAAAATAAGGGTCAATAACAGTCTTGATTCTGCTCAGAAGGTAGTGCACGGATTTTGTCCCCCAATGCAGAAATAAAGTCAGCACTTTCGGATTCATCAAACGAATGAGGCTGTCGAAACCCTTTTCTCTGTTTCTTTTATTACAGGGGTTCCACACCCACCCGAGAGGGAAACATCGTACCACTTTTTTTGACAGCTCTGCAAATGCACAGTTCCGCTGAAAACTAGCGACCTCCGTGCTGTATTTGATTACTCTATAGACCTACAGTAGACTTCTGCGCTTTGGACCCCCTTCCGAATCCACTTTCGGGTTGAAACAGAAGAGGTAGTTGTGCTATAATGATCGGTGACATGCAAAAATTGCGCCACTTTCTACGCAGCCGTTTCCACGATGCACCATAAGTGAAAACGATCTAACCGGATTGTAATGAGGGAAAGAAGTTCAGCGAACGAGAAGAGATTTTGATTTTAGTGGAGTCGTAGAGTGTTCCTGACGCGCTGGGTTAGTAACTTGGGGAACCGTTATTCATTCCCTCGCTGATTTCTGCAGAATTTGTCGAATTCCTGGCATTGTGGCAGAGTAGGATATAAACGAGGGATTTCCGAAGAATTGTAGAAATTAACTCATAAATAAATATATATGAGCAGCTAATTATTTCAAGAAATGAAAGAATCTTTTCATTTTTTTTGATCGGACATGTTCAAATCTTCATCATTTAAATTGTAGATCTTCACAATTATTTGTAAAAATGTGTGTAATTGTCCCAAAAATAACACTTAATTAGTATCGACCTTTGCAACCTTACCAAACTGTTGTGTCGTTTATTATGTCCTTTATTAGTGAGTACAAAGACAGTACTTTGATACAGAATAAATCAACAGTTACAATCATCAGTCCATTATTCCATTGCTAAAAACAATTTCCCTTCAATAAACAAATGGCTCCTTCATTAACTTGAAGAATTTCTAGAAGCCCGTCTTCTACAGTATTTTTAGTAGATAACATATGGAGAAAGTACAATTTCTGTGAAACGAAAGGGAATATCAGTGAAATGCGTCCATACTTTTCTGATAGGGAGTCGATCGTCTTGCGAGTATATATCCTATGACAGTGCAGAGTGCTGCAGTGATCACTACAGACAAGAGCAGCAATAGTGTGGCCATTCGTGAAAAACAGACGCTTGGAGAGGTCACAATTGATCGGCCGTAACCTAAGTTGTGTAGTTCCTTTTCATCTTCAAGAGAGCTCCAATGTTAGACAGCCAACTAACCTGTCTTTTCGTCAAACGGGAGAACAATAACGTCAACGCTGAGGTCGGTTTCCATGTTCAAATCTCTTCTTTTCTTTGTTGTTCTATCTAAACGTTTTCCTAAAGATTTTTCCGTCAAAACATGTAGAAGAATTCACAACTGTATTGCAAGATCTATTGATGGGCACAGAAGCACAGAGTCGTGTTTTTTGAGTAACAATTAGCTGTTTGTCTTCAATGTTTAGATAGATTGTGTAAATTTGCATCAAAGCAAATCCAACCACACAAGCTCGAAAAGTAGAAAGATCTTTGTGAAAATGACAAACTCCTAAAGTCAATGAGTGTTATGTTGATAAAGTATTAGTATATATTTGTGTTTACCTGCTGCTGAGGAATTAGATGCTATCAAAGACATATCTTCTACTTCGGTCTCGTTCAGTGGGCTGTCTCTGTATTTGGAACTGAAATACGGAGGGGAATTTGATATGTGATGCTGAGATTAATATTAATAATAAATTATAATATTTATTAATCTTTAATATTTTGAAGATTCTATCACGGACCTCTCATGTTTTGTTATATTTCACATCATTTTATGTTTCATTTATTTGTTGTCTGCTATATTTTTGTTATAAAAGTTGATATGTAGTTCTTCACCTCCCGTAACCATCCATCGGATCTATTGGTCCGAAAAATGGTTTCGATTCCGGTGGGAATTCATTATACATCGCGTTTTCTTCCGGTTCACCTTCTCCTCCTAAATAAATAGCGATTTTATGCAAGAGGTAGTCCTTCTCAAAGTGGTTCCTGCTGTATAAAGAGCCCCTCGGAAAAGGGATATCAAATGTTGGACCTATCGATGGTGAATCGATATCATGGTGAGGAGGAGTGACACCTGGTAGGTAGTTCGAGTCATGGTCGCAGACTGGTGGCTGAAACAAGAGAATAAGCGATCTGAACATGTGCACAATCCACTCTGCCCACAGGAGATAGAGGAAAGGATACCGTCACGCCCTCGCATCCACCATCGTGTTTGTAGCAAAGCTGTACAGTACATGTGAAATAAAGTTGAACCTGAAGAAGTGAAGGGCGGTATCATAACAACTGGAAATCGTTGAAGAAAGGTAATAATTTCGAAGGGAACACCTTGTCCGCATATTTGAACACCTGAGCGTTTGTAAATGCTGACAAACTATTCGGTTCGTACCCTATTTGAGGCAAAAGATAGGAGTCTGTTGAGCACCTAAGAAATTAGCTCACTGGTTAAAAATCAAACTTAGGTGTTTTAAGGTATGAAAAAGGAACATACATTTCGCATTAAAAACAAAACTTACCCTCTGTCGTCGACGAGCTCGAATTTATTCCCTTGTCCATCATCGGCAAAACAGCTATGGATCAAAATCCCGTAAACCCAACTTGAACCTAACGTTGAATAGATACGTAAGTTCTGATTGGTGAAGGATGGTGGCGAAAGAGATTTCACAAACGTTTTCAAATTGATGATTACAGCAACCAGGGAAGGAATTTTTCATAAAAGAAATCATTTGAATCCATTGTAACGTAAGAACACGAATATACTTCATAAACTGAATTGGATAATAGCATTTCCACTCTTTTTTTGAATAGCAATAGAATTGTCACTAGTGTTTCGTCGTACTTTTTTTTCTAGTAGGTATTCACGAAAATCTTTTATAACTTAAGGATATTTCACAGCATTTTCAAATCCTTACCGTCTTCGCAACTCCATCGGTGTGTAACTCGCTGACCTACCTGGAAAATGGAGAAGAGAAGTTACGGAGAATGAAGGAAGTATAAATCTACAAATAGAAATTATGTGTAGCAATAGATGTTATATGTAGTACATATTAGATAGTAGCCGGTTTGAAAGGGGGCAATTGAGTTGCATCGAAGTAACAGCTTTGCCTTCATTTCTTTTCGTTACTACGTTTTAAAGGAATTGACGGAGCATCCTCTCCAGATTACGGACGTGCACCACTGTTTGGAAACGTTGACAGATTCGAAACGATCGAGACCAAACAAAAGCTTATCAATGAGTCTTCGTTCGAGTTTTTTTCGAGTCAAATACTAATCTAAAGAGGATATCTTCGCGTAAGCGATTCCTAGGTTTAATTTCTTTTTAGTCTTAAAGGCATCACCCCACGAATGTGAGGTGGTACGGATTTCAGGTGGAGTGTTCGTATACGGGATAGTAGATTATGGAGAGGGTGGTGATTCCGTCCATTTCTTCCTAATTGCCGTAAAAAACGGCCCGGAAGATGCGGCGCGTGCACAGGGCTGGCGCGCTCCAGTCGAACTCTTTGTGGGAAATAAAAATAATGCCCGAGGCCTATCTTCCGGGCCGTTTTTTTACGACAATTAGGAAGAAATGGACGGGATCACTCCTCTCTCCATAATCTACGATCCCGTAAACGAATACTCCACCTGAAATCCGTATCACCTCAGATTCGTGGGTGATGCCTTTAAGCTTTACGTTAGTTGGGCACTGGAGACCGTTATATTTGTTCTATCCTAGTGAGGAAATGTTCAAAATCTGAAAAAAGCCAACTTCTCTTAGAAAATGACTTGTATAACATCTGTGATCGGCTTCTCTTAGAAAATACTCAAGCTACACATGTGAAAAACCCAGCAGACAAAGTTTTGTTGCGACTGGAAAAAGGGGATGGAAATTAATAATTCGGCAAAGTCGATTCCATTGCTCGAAACGATTAGAGTAATTGCGAAAAAGAAATCCTGGAGGTCAATAAATCGATAATTGATGCTTTGCTCTGGGTGCTGCGAGTTTAATGCGGTGGCAGAGGATTCGGCTACGAATGCACGATCAGTGGTTCGAAAACCGGGCTAGGCCCAAGCCTGTCAACCCTCCTCGTTCGATAATAGACTAGTAGTAGACCTGTCTTTGACTCGGACAAAAACACTGGTTGGATACATAAAGTTGGCCTCGCATGTTATTGTACAGGTTGGACACGCATTCATAAACCTCTAAGTATTCTGAATTGAAGAGGGACGTCTTGACGCATCCCATGCAAATTCATCAATACCAAACACTTTGTAATCTACCCCTACTCTTATTCTTCTCGAATGAGATGCTATGACACCATTGCATTTACTACAACCAATCTCTACAAAAAAAAAACTGAGTAGCTTTCTGGGGCAGAGATGGGTAAAAAAATTAGTCGGATCGATAACTGGACGAGTAGATCGATATCGTCAAGCAATGGGTGATGAGAAGTAGGTAAGGCGCCTAAGATTAGGATCTGAAGCATGTACATACAACTAGAGGCAAATATATGTATATATATATATATATATATATTTGAGACCATGACACATGATGAGGGATGTGGCCACACACACAATTCAGGCTCCTGGAATACTACTGTCGCATTGCATTCTTACATCGCATGCTTTTGTTATCCATAACGCCGCTCTTAACTTGAGAAAAAAGCACCCGCAGCATTTATCTATTATGCATACAGCCGCATTATTACAATTTTCTGAGTAATACAACAATGGAACTGCCCCATTAAAAAAGGTTACATTTTAGATTGGCAGGCTGAAATAAGTGAATCTGCGTCCACGGGAATTTAAATGTTGAGTTTTGAAGCCTTTTCGTAAGGCGAAAATTGGCCCTGGCAAGCGGAGGAAAAAATGACACAACACTGCATTTCAAAGTGGGAATAGATGTCTGAGTCGAATACGAGCAAAGATGAAAGTAAACTCCGCAATATAGTCCCATTATACGGAAATAGTAAGACGGAAAATAAGTGCTGCTTTTAACAATCATTGCCCACTTTCTTTTTTCTCGGTTTCTTCGCATGAAAATGTTCCGTAGTGCAATCCTCATTGAATTCCACGAACGCTGATTGGAGAGACTTAGACTCTCAGTTTCTAACAGTTTCAATTTTTAAATAAAGAGTGATTTCTTGGAAGTATGAAATACATTTGAACGCATGTAACTAAGAAATGAAGAACACTTTTCGAGTAAAAAAAATGCAAGGCTGAAACTCAAACAAACTACGGCAGACACCACCGACACAGACTGAAAGATTTGGAGGGTTTTTCATATATTAAATCTTTTGATCAAACTTTCGACTTTCCAGATGATTCGCAACCGATTTATTGCCGCATGGAACATGCACCATTTTTTTTTTGTTTCTTTACCGCAGTCAAATTTTTGACAATTCCTATCTTGATAATTTTGTCAGTTATTTAAAGCAACCTGTGCGTACTGGAGAGTAGGACCGTTGATTCCATCTCGTAGTTGGTAGATGCATTCTGGTAGCTGAAACTCCTGCTCAACGACTTCTGTTTTCAGAGTCCTATAAATAAGTGACAGTTAATTCCAAACATTTCGATATCGACTGTAAGTGGTAATCGTTTCAGAACATAAAAAAATCCTAGTCGTTGTTGAATCTTTAATAGGCCTTGAATATCTAGCAAACAAGGACATCCTCAGATGTCCATGATAGCAGAGTTTTTTAAGGGGCCATTGAGTTGCATCAAAGTAACAGCTGTGCCTTTATTTCTTTTCGTTACTACGTTTTAAAGGAATTGACGGAGCATCCTCTCCAGACGACGGACGTGCACCACTGTTTGGAAAGGTTGACAGATTCGAAGCGATCGAGACCAAACAAAAGCTTATCAATGAGTCTTCGTTCGAGTTTTTTTCGAGTCAAATACTAATCTAAAGAGGATATCTTCGCGTAAGCGATTCCTAGGTTTAATTTCTTTTTAGTCTTAAAGGCATCACCTCACGAATGTAAGGTGGTACGGATTTCAGGTGGAGGGTTCCTATACGGAGTCGTAGATTATGGAGAGGAGGGTGATTTCGTCCATTTCCTCCTAGTCGCCGTAAAAAAAACAGCCCGGAAGATGCGGCGCGTTCACGAGGCTGGCGCGCTCCAATCGAACCCGTTGTAGAAAATAGCGCGCCGGAACGCTCGGAGCTGTATCTTCCGGGTCCTTTTTTACAGCAGTTAGGAAAAAATGGACGGAATCACATTTCTCTCCATAATCTACGACTCCGTATAGGCATAACCCACCTGAAACCCCAAAAACCCAGATTCGTGGGGTGATGCCTTTAATACAAACATTGGGATTGCCCAGAATTTCTCAACTATGCTGTTTACTTTTACGATCACAATGCAGGAAAAGTTCCTCAAAGAAGTAGATTTTGTTTTTGTTTCCACATACTTTATGCGTGTCGAGAACAGTTTCGGCAAATTCAACTTTGAAATCAATTTAAACCGAGTGTAAAAAGGATTTCATTTCGACACGTCCTTTTCGAGTCAGGAGAAAAGCAGTTTTGGCCTTCTTTTATGATTGCATTGCAGTTGAATATAAACGAAAATATTCAGATGTTGCCAGTTGAATTTTTAATCTTTTCGGATCCTATTTCCGCCACGATTTTATCAGATTGAAATTTCAAGTGAAAAAAAGACGTACCCTACACTAAATTCCGTATGCAGATTTTTCACGGACTCTAGGAAGAAGCAACGGATGTGAAATGCACGATCCATTCCAGTGACGAAGTACTGGAATTTGACAGATCTATGCCGCTTAATTCCAAGCGTATGGCAAAGAAATATTTCCCGAACAATCACTCACGTGATGAAATGAAACCACAAGTGAGAAAGAGAACGAAACTCCTCGCGGGTGCATCTGAACAACTCAGAAAAAAAAAACCAGATGACGTTAGGTAGACTTAAATGTACTAGATGATTACCGTCCTCTGCCTCCTCATGTTACATGCACCTATCGGTAGGTGGAATGTAACATGGCTGGAAGAGGTTTCTTTGGCCGTTTGGAAGCAACGTTCGTTTTCAGCTTCTCCTTGCACATAGAGTCGACCTGCAAACAAGGATTCCTAGAACGAAGAATATCTCATAGAATGATCATGGTCGCTTTGCCAAATTACCAATTACTTTTTCCATGTACGAGACTTGTTCTTAATCCGAGGATTTTCCACTTTCGTCGAAAGCAGTTCTCATAGTACTCTAAGAGTAAGATGTCATTTGTAAAATAATGGGAGGATGTGGCGAGAAGTTGCACGTGAATTGAGCTACCGCCTAGGCGTTTGCTAAGAACAAGCCCATTACTCGGATTCATTAGACGATAATCACTGTAGCTGCTTGCTGTTAAAGAACAGGTTCAGAAAAATTTCCATCTTGGGTTCTCTCCACTATCAAATAGAGGCCGGGACATAGTTTGCAAATGCCACATACAACCCGCGTGAAGCCGATACGTAACAAGGCGATGCGACGCGGTCTCGGTGAAGGTGGTCACTGATATCCTTCTACAAAGGAACTCTCAGATCTCTTTTCTCATTGTTTCTCTCCGTACTTCTCACTATTTCAATAGTGGCTGAGTGGGATTACGTAGTCTGATCCTTCTCCACCAGTTCTGCGGTTCGTTCTGTTTCTAAGACGCCTCTGAGAACACAGTTTGTAGAGACCAAATTTTGTTCCATTTTTAAGCAGCTCTGCATGATTAGCATTTGTTGCAATCAGAATCATAGTAAACTCCCTAAGCGACTCCTGGAGGAAGGCTAAGGCTGCCCGCAGAGTTCACAACGCGGGCGGCTGTTTTGTGGTTATTGAGCGCGCGATTAGCTCAATACCCATCAAGTGCAGACCCGTACGGGTGGCGCCGCCTGCTCGGCTGTCAACTCTGTGGGCAGCTTAACTATGTACGGTTACAAAAGAATTGGTGCAGAAATCCAATTCCTGAAGAAATTCTTCCCTTTGAGGAGACACCCTGGAATCAGGAGGAACTGATGAAGTAGCGAAAAACTGTTTTCTTGGTATCACAACTACCAAAAGATGAAAATCGTGCAGACATATCAAAATTGGACAGTGATCAAAT
This sequence comes from Necator americanus, assembly GCF_031761385.1. Lineage (NCBI taxonomy): Eukaryota > Metazoa > Nematoda > Chromadorea > Rhabditida > Ancylostomatidae > Necator > Necator americanus. Next base: position 18,797,203 of record NC_087371.1, read on the forward strand.
GCCTTAGAGGCATCCTAGGGGCAAAACAGATGGTAGAACTGATGGGAAGGAGTTTGTTAAGATTACATAAGCTCGTTCAAATATTAATATGTAGAAAAGACAGCGAGAAACTTTTTCTAAAAAAAACAGAGAGAAAAGAAATCCTGTAGCCCCTGCACGTCTTCACCAAGAACGCGTCGAGTCGCTTCGTCTAATTATTATCCATTTCACGCCAACTGTATGTCACAACTAAAACGGTAAATATCCTCTACAAATTGATTCACATCTATCAAACGCACCAGCGACTTCAGTTTACTTATCCAGCCATCTCCACCGCCGTAAAATTAGCAAAATAAAAGGGTTTAGAGTAGATTAGCGATGGAATTTCCTCTCGAAACAACTCATTGCACCAGCAACGAGGTTCGCACGCGGTTTAATTTCGTCCAGTTCTATAGATGTGAAGTGTCTTGAAGAGTGTTGGGAACTAGGAAGCTTCCACTATCTCTAGTTACTACTAGTTCCAACTATGTCCCTAGTATTTATGTTTTCTAGTTATGCGAACGAGGTTTTAGTGGAACGTTATTATTGGTCTGAAGTTTCAACGACTTCGTCTTTATCAAAGACTTCAAAATGGTTCGAGGTGTTGAAGCTACGTATATCCTATCAATTTCTTTCTTTCTCCTTGCCAAGCCTCAACATCGTTCTAAGTACACTACGCAAGAACTCCAAAAGGAAAACAAATTGATCAGTCTCACCGACTAGCGGGGCTGGTGAACCATCGCGTCCTTACAGATTGTCACCAAAGGCAAATGAAATCTATGCACTCTGTAGTATCCTTAAGTACTGATGTCTGGATGGTATTATGAAACTGCATGTGGGATAATCTTATGACTCAGAGAGTGTTAAAAACGGCGCAAAGTCACTAGTAATTGATAAGCACTCATTTCTTTTATTCATGGATGGGCTCCTGACGGGTCCAGAATACTTTCAATGCCTTCCTAGTAGTTATTTTTTCCTCGTTGGGCTAATATCGAACCCTTTATTTCCATCATGCTTCTCATTCTTGTGTTTCCACGCCCTTTCCAATCAGATGCTCTTTGATACGCAAGTTAAGTACCCTTCCAGTTTCTCCAAAATAGGTGGCATTGCATATCAGGCATTCCATATGGTAGATTACTCCGATCTTCGTCCTGTCTTCAGTTTTACCGAATAGACAAACAACGCAAAACCTCGATACACAACGTCTCGTAGAGTCTATTACGAACCTATCGTCGCTTTATGCGGTCGTTCCGGATGTTCACTAATATAGAATCATCTTGCAAGTGTGCTTGTAAAGCAACCCGGCTGATCGCATCAGTTAAAGGCATCACTCCACGAATCTGAGGTAGTACGGATTTCAGGTGGAGTATTCGTATACGGGATAGTAGATTATGGAGAGAGTGATTCCGTCTATTTCTTCCTAACTGCCGTAAAAAACGGCCTGGAAGATACGGCTTCGGGCGTTCTGGCGCACTATTTTCTACAAGGAGTTCGACTGGAGCGGCCTTGTGCGGCGCCGCATCTTTCGGGCCGTTTTTTTACGGCAATTAGGGAGAAATGGACGGAATCACCCTCCTCTCCATAATCTACTATCCCTTATAAGAGTACTCCACCTGAAATCTGCACCACCTCAGATTCGTGGGGAGATGCCTTTAAGGCATGAAAGGCGAAGGGATGCACAGGGGAATTCTACTTTTACGTGGCGGCCTCGCTCTTTCATTTGTAGTTCGAGATTGCGGTTGGGGATTGATCTTGTGCAACCGTTAAAACTAGCTATCCTTATTGCTAGTTTTAGTGATTCCTCACGTTCCATATCTCCTGTGCACATAGCTGTCTCACCATGTTGTGGACAATTCCCCTCTTCATGCCAAGAGGACGAGCCGAGGTTGTGATCATCAGTATGTGTTTTGAACTCTCCTTTGGTTCTTCTCGAGTATGTTTTATGTACTGTGAGTGCTCATCCAACATTTTAAACCATTCATTCACTCCGTATTGCATTGATGGCACGATGAAACAGTCATCGACATATCGGCAGTACATGTGTTGGAGACGTTCTATTATTGATTGTTCTATTCTGCTCGTAAAGCAAATAGAAAGAACTGGAGCGAGCCGTTGGCCAATAGCAAGTGGCCTGAGAGTAGTGTTTACCCCACCAGTGAAAATGTTGCGCTGAAGGTATCTGTTGATCAGGGTCATTATGAGTTCCTTGCTTAAACCAAAAGTGTCTAGACTACGGCCGTGTCTGTCTAGCATTTCAGATAACACCTACAAAGTTCAGCGCCACTGTAGCTCTTTTCTATTTCTAACCTATGGTAATGACTGGAACAATGACGTTTTAAAATTGACTTAGAGATCATCGAGGGGGATAATTCATCATGTATAAAAATATTTACTTAAGAATAATTACTATAAAAATATAAAGTGCTTGAGTATAGTATAGTATAGAAAATACAAAGTATAAGAGGATAAAAGTATAAAATAAATAGTATAAAATATTTATATAAGTATAAAATATAAAATATGGAATATGACATATATATATTTAAATATAGTAATCCAAAAGAAGAAAAACACGCGAAAAAATTAATTTAAGTTTGAGTGTACATAGAAATAAAATAACGGCGGTAGACAAGTAAGAACCTATTTAAACTAGATTTTAACATACCTTTGAATGGTTTTTCAGTGCTAATCTCGACGACGATATTGTCGATGCCACAATGTACGTCTGGTCTTTCTGTTACGGAGTTATCAATTTCTAATGGAAACACACAGGTGCATATCTAAAACATAAGTGTGAAATCTGCGTAGATAGGAGGATTTCGATTGGAAAGTAAATATTTCCGACTATTTAGATAAGTGTGGCTAAAGAGTAACTACAGCTAACAGCGAAATTTTTCTAAAGTTGTATTTCTTGTGTTGTCAGCGACAAAATCTGTATGGAAAAGTGGACTACTGAGCCTTGAGCTTAGATGTTAAATGATTTACCAAGCTGTAAAAATAAGCATGTGGCTCTCCGTGCTGCTTCGTTATCAACGAAGCAACTAGAGCACCTAGGTGTCTACGATTTCACCTTTTCTGAAAATAATCGTATTTTAGGATTCCTCTCACACATTCCTTCCCACATTGCTACAGATGACATTGATAATTTGCATATGTAAATAAGCGAAGAGAAACGAGTTCTCTCAAAATTTCTACTAGCCTAGAATATACTTTTTTTATTTCCTACTCCTACGTTTCTACTCGTTTCTACTGTTTCTCTACTGTTTCGAACTTGCAACTCAACCCGAAATCCACAATCCACGTGTCCGTGACGAAGAATATTTATTTGAAAAAATAGCCGCGTTGTTTAGGAAATGATCCAGTAATGTGCAATTCTGTGGCATCAATCTATAGAAACAATCCACAAAAAAAAAAGAAATAAAGTGAGCGACTGTGCAGCTGCTGATTAGCATAAAAAGAAGCGATTAAAAATGGAATTCAATTGTGAGGACGACTAAGATCTAGAATCGAAGTATGGTAGACATATTAAAATAGTTGAAGTGTATTTCATTTGTGGAATCGTTCAACAGCACTCACCAAAACTAGTAAGATTAACTTCATTGTGTAGGGACAAGCAAGTAGCTGGATGATGTGTAGCTCATTATATACTAGGTATTAGGTCAGGTGAGTTTTTGTGTTCGTAACGTTCCACGGGGACAGGACGTGTTGCGACACAATTGAGCCGGCATTGATTCAAAAAGTCTAACGACTAGCGGAGAAAGTCCGCTGAGAATGCCGGTTCTAGTTGTTGTATATTGTGGGAGCAATCCGCTGCCGACTCGGTAACAACAGCTATTTTGCCGGACACTGATAAACTCTCAGAAACCATTTTTTGCATCAAGAGAGGGTTTGTTAAAGATTTGCTCACTAACTTCGTGCATATTCCAGGCTTAGCTCAACTACCTCAATCTTGATTTGCCCGACTTACTCACTAAGAATTACGTACCATTTTCTGTTAAGACCTCTCCGTCAAGGGTGCGCATGCATCTGTAGAATATTAAAAGAATGGAGAGACCTATCTGCACTTACCTCTCTAGGATTCGAAGAGAATGAATATCCGGAATTGACACGAAATGAAAGATTGACTTAATGAAAGTGAGCGGGCCCTCGAGGTAGAAAACTTGACAGAAACAAATAGCGTTAATGGACGAGAACCTTGCACTTTTCAGTGCAACCACCACTGCGGATATTTCTTCTTACACTGACATTAAAGGCATCACTCCACGAATCTGAGGTGGTACAGCTTTCAGGTGGAGTATTCTTATAAGGGATAGCAGATTATGGAGAGGAGGGTGATTACGCCATTTCTTCCTAATTGCCGTAAAAAACAGCCCGGAAGATGCGGCTTCAGGTGTTCTGGCGCACTATTTCCCACAGGGAGTTCGACTGGAGCGAGCCAGCCTTGTGCCGCACCTTCCGGCCCATTTTTTACGGCAATCAGGAAGAAATGGACGGAATCACCCTCCTCTCCATAATCTACTATCCCTTATAAGCATACTCCACCTAAAATCTGCACCACCTCAGATTCGTGGGGTGGTGCAGGTTTCAGGTGCCTTTAAGCTGTATAGTTTGATTCTCAGCAACAAGCTATATCTCACTTTTTGTGTACCAATAATTACTGCTACTAGGAGTGTGTAAGCCGTGAGACAGATATTTTATCTAACAGTTCTACAAGGAAGTGAGAAATTTCTAGGAAATTTAACTCCGCTCATGTTTTCATGTTGATGATCTTCATGAATGACCGGCACGATTTCATGGAGTCCCTCAGACCAATTTCGGTAGGAGATTTTATAACTGTCTTAGGAGATCCCTATGGTCAACGCCTTCTAGATGTTACAATTCTGTCAAAGACTAGAAATGGAATATGAACAGGTGACCTATATTGCTTTTGTTTGAAATCTAAATGATCAAATTACTTCATATCTGATTTATGCCACACAAAGGAGGCGCTGATAAAATTGCTAGCAGAGAAACAACTAGAAGTTCTTAGTTTCAAGATATGTGTAAGATTTTTTTACTCATTCAGGACGCAATTGAGGCCTCAGAAATCGATGTTCCATAGCCTTGACAAAATATCAAAAAACTCCTCATATATGTAAGTGATGGTCCCATAAGCAGTCAACCACACTTGTATATAAACCTCTTTCCAAAAATATTGAGAAGTATGTCAATTTTTTTCACTGAATACGAATACTTGCCTCCGGCACATAAAAACGCTTCCATCATTTTATTGTTACCGCCATATGCCTGCCACTGTTTAATCAAACAGGTGCAGTTCAGAACCGTGTGAAGAATCAGTCACTCAGAAGCAGTGTCAAGCGTGGGCCGAGAATTTTTGAACAGGGAGTCGTAAGGTTTGACAGAACAGGAGGAAAAATGAAGAGAGCAAGGAGACGGGCGGATAGTCGATTTTAAATAACACATATATTAAAGATTGCCAAATGTTAGGAAAATAGATGGCGTGAAGTATTTTCTAAAGATTTTGCTGGCATAATTCCACGGCTTTTGGTCCGTGCCTAGCTTGAGAAAATACTAAACAAAGAAGGACATTGAAATTACGATATACAGTGCTCCTGAGTGCAAAGACAAGAAAAAGAGTGCAAATCATATAATGCGTTCTTAACAAACCCTTGCGATCCTTTTCTAAAGTGAGTTGGTCAAGAAACTTTTTCCAAAAAATGAAAATATTGACTGTGAGAGGAGGAATCAAAACGGGTGAATATCTGATATCCACAGACAGTTGTCAATTTAAGGGCAAGCCATCAAAAAACGAATTAAATATAGCACATTATAAATAACAGAATAGAAGTTGTGAAAGCAATGAAATAGAGAGCAAAGCGTTTTAACTGCACGTGGCTGAATAAAAACCTTGATCCTCTTAAGAATTTATCATGCTGTCACAACCATCAAATCTAAGCATTACAAATTTCTGTGTTATTATTTTACCAATCTGAATGTCCGACTAAAACCGGACTTCAGACTTTCGGTGGTTTTCGTTTCGCTCCCCTTCACTGAACAATGAAAGTTAATAGTAGTGGCGCTTTCTTTAAAATTAGGTTTGTCTTTTTTTAACAACGCTTTCCTTCTCTTTTTTTATTATAAATTAAGGCGAAAGATAACAGAGTTTTCCTTCTAAACGCTTCAATTCTACATTTGGAGAATATTCAACTATCAGCTTCAAACACTCCTTCGATACCAAAATAATATAGATACAATTTGAAAGCATGGGTGTACTCGAAGTATGGGTGTTCCTCCTGATTTCCCCAAAAAGTTATCACAGAATGATATTTTAACATAAAATGACGTAAACAACATCCTCATAGTGATAAAGATAAGTTCCACTTCAGATCACGTAAACTGTTGGGTACTACTTAAGCAGCAGTTTGCGTGGGTGTTTCTACTTTCTGAAGAAGGCATGCTACCACGTTGAGGCAAACATGCTAGGAAATAGATACGTGGAGGACTCGTAGAGGTGTAATGCAACACGTGCAGTGGTCATGGATATGAAACGGTTGCAACGTCTAGTTTACCTTTCATCCATACGAAAATGTTGCGCATCGATCGGACGCTGTGGGATCCGTTGCACCCCATTTTGTGGATGTCTGGCGCCGGCGCACCAATTTGACCCCGTGGGGCCCGCCGCACTCCCTTCTATAGGTATCTGGCACCGGCATGCCAATCCGACGATGGTGGACCTGTCGCACCCCCCTTTTCGAATTTCGTGACACACACGCACACGTGTCAGAATAAGCCCGTTATTATATAGCATGATTTTCAAGAAATCTAGCCAGAGGTAACTTTTTATTGAGTACTAAGAGGCCGTAGGAGACAAACTTCATTTCTTTTATAGTTTGAACATTGCTTCCGCATTATTTCATGACAAGCAATAAAATGTATTACTTGCTGTAAGAAAAAGCACTTTTTGCATCACCAGTGTTTCACGGCGCAATGTGATATATCGCTGTTTTTATTGCAGCGGTCAAAGATCAATCCCCCACAAAAGTGGAACTTTTGTATTTAGAGTACGAGAGTTAAAATAGCACATTTCTAATCCGACAGTGACGAATTCATTACCTTCACTTGAAGAAGCAATTCGATGCTGTTACTGAGCGAAAAAAAAAACACCTTTAGGCGCAATTAGGGATAGAATTAATACAAAGTAAGCTCCATGAGATCCTGAATATCGATGTTCAAAGTGAATTTCATGCAGTAACTCTGGCTGCGATTTGTAGACAGATATTTCTTTCATATTTTTACAAAGTTTGGTGCCTCTAAGTCCCCTATTTTTTTTTGAAACCTAGCTGAGAAAAATTCTGAATTTTCTCTCAAAAATTTCGAATTTTTCTCAACTAGCTTTTGAGAGAACCAGAACACCTACAGAGACCAAATTTTATCATCGAATTTTGCAACCCCGCTACCGTTATCTCGCAACGGAAAGAAGTGCGAAATTTCATATTTTCGGGAACACGTCAAAATCTGTGTGACTTCAAAACAACTCTGTGTCTAACAACTCAGCGCGTTGCTTATAAAGGCGAATTCCGTTTGAAGTTTGTTGTAGAGAAAGATTTTTCCTATCATAATTCATTCTTACTTTCCTACAGATAGTTTTCGTTCACTCAAAAGCTAGATAGAGAAGAAGTTGAGAAAAATGCAAATTTCTCATTAGGCGTCCAATCTGTTTCTTTAACTCTGTTTCTTTTAACTAATTGCTATGAGCAGCTATATTAGGAATAACGATATGAGGGGGTCGTCTAGTGGAGGGTCTTCTATGGGCGGGGGGTCGTTTCAGCAGGGTTTCTTCCCAACTACACTTGACACTGCTCAGAGATGTTAAAGAAAGTGGTTTCCCTTTTTCACTTCGAAATCAAACGAATGTGATGTGTACCTCATGTTAGTTTTACTATATCCAACACTTTTAACTGCGAATGTGCAGTCGTCTCAAAATCTAAATCAAAATCTGTACTCACAAAAATCCTTTCAATTTTTCGTCGTTTGACCTATCAATGTTGTCTTTGATCGCCTTGCCGTATTCGATTCGACTTGCAAACTTGACGTTAGAAACCCGAAAAAAGAGAAAATACAGGAAGGAGTATTGAGGCTCGAATTAAAGCAGAAAACGCTAGTAGAGACCCCAAACCCGATACAGCACCCACATCTGAATATTGAGTGAGCAAGGAGAAAATTCGCATGAATAACGAGTTAGCCACCTTTTGTAACGAACATCTGAAACAAAATCCAAAATGAAATTGAATTCTTTTCCGTGGCTTATTGGGTAGATGGGCCTAAAGAAGTGATATTTTCGTACATTAGCAAAATAAAGATGCTCACATTCCCCAATCGGCAGGTTACCATTATCGTTTGAAGCGATTGCTCGCACCGAAATGCGTCGTCCCGGAACATAGATCTGCCCATCTTTCTCAATTATACAGCAGAATACAGAATCTAACCACTCATCACTTTTCTACCTTCTGCGAAACCTGACGTCCTATCGGAACTACCTGTTTCAGTGGTTTCACGAGAGAAAGAGAAACAAACGTGTAAACTCATTGCAGAGAGAAAATTTTGTGCTCTTTTCCTATCTGTAATTGTAGAGCTTGCACGCCTTGTTCTGTGAGTCATTTCTACAAACATTAATGAAATTACGTTATTTACGCACCGAAATTCTCCATCATAATGGGGAAGATAGGGGTTCTCTCAGAATAGTAGAGTTCACCTGTAGTGCTTCATGAACAGTGCAAGATTAATTGCAAGATTGTAACGATATGAAAAAGGCGCGGTCTCTTCAAAGTCCAATAAAATGGTGTTGGCAGTCCTTATTGTACGCTGTAATTTGGTAATGTACTTCTGATAAACGATAGATCTCTTCAGAACTCTAGAGCAGTATTTGTCTGGTAAAAGGGTCCAGATTTAACGAAAACTCATGCATTTGCTGTAAATGGGTCACTGGACTTCCTAATGCGTGAAATCTAAATACTAATAAGATAGAATGGCAGAGAAATGTTTGCTGCTTTTAAATGGAATTTCGAAGACAAATAGAGTCATTCTTGACACAAAAATTAGATGCTAACTCGCCATACTTGACCTTCAATAAACTTCGCTATGACGGTGGTTTAGTGTATGTTGTTTATGCATGACCAGAGGTTCAGGTCTTCGATTCTGGTCCAAATGGACACGAGCTCAACTAACCTTGGAGCTTTTAACTTTGTTTTTACAATGCGAGTATCCAGAGACGCTGAACCACATGACCCTCTCGAAGCTGCAGAGCGCATCGAATTTGACGTGACTACGCTGCAACAGACTAGGAATAGAAGGAGCGAACGGTGACAGATGAAACGTGGTCTCTCGTCTCGATAGAAGAAAGGTTCGCGGGGTGTGCATCGGATATGCCGTGCATCCACCTTTCGTCGGTCTCGTCGATTCTCACGACCTCCTGTCAATTCGCCTGGGCATTCTCTGTGCTAAAAATCTGTAAACATCATCAGCACCAACTGTCACCCACCAACATCAGCAGCTGATGAATCCGAATATGGCGCGGCTTTTTGAGAGCTAGAAGAAGTGAATGATTGCTTGAAATACATTAAGAGGAAAGTCTGGAAGAAGCACAAAGAAAAACAAGATGGTTTCAAAGATGTCTTCCTCTTCCTTGTAGTAAGATGGACATGGTTACCAAACTACTATTCTACTCGAACTTTTTCCGTTCGTTATTTACTGTGTCAAGCTCGAACATCCTTAATGACGAAGTTCCATTGCGGATTCTTCCTCCTTAAATAGGAGTTGGAAGTAAGAGCATGGAATTTGACACGTCTCCGAAGCTGACCTTGTATCAGAAGACTTTCTCCGGAGTGATGGCCGCTCACCTCGAACTCACTACATTCGAATTCGTCAGGTAAGTTGCAGACCAACTGGTGTACCAAGAGTTCCTTGTCCATCTATTCGACTCGACAGTTCTTTCAGTGTTCCATTATGCAGCGGTGACTTAGGCAGACTGAGGTCAGGTCTACGAAGTTGCTTACTGCAAACAGAAATCTTAAGAGAAGTGTTTTCTGATGTTTAACTGGCGTACACAACACTTAACTGACCTTCTGACAGAAAACCAATACTTGATTAACAGAAAACATCTTAGAAGAAGTTAACGAAGAATTGATACCACAGGGGCACGTGTACATTATATACCACACCAAGCGATTCTGACGCCACACAAAACCACAACCAAGCTGCGTATAGTATACGATGCCTCAGCACATTATAAGGATTCACCATCACTCAATGATGTCCTACATAGAGGTCCCGTAATACTTCCGCAATTATTCGGAGTCCTTCTTCGCTTCCGAATAGGGCAAATAGCGCTCATTTCAGACGTAGAAAAAGCATTCTTACAAGTACGGCTACATGAACAGGACCGTGACGCAACAAGATGCTTATGGCTCCGCAACTGCAAGTTACCCCCAACTACAAAGAATATACAAGTTCTCAGATTTACAAGAGTAACGTTCGGACTCATTACATCACCCTTTCTGCTAGCGGCTACCACACTTCCACCTAGATCAGTGTAAGGAAGACCACGCATTAGTAGAGGAAATGAAGAACAATCTCTACGTCGATAATCTCATAGTGATTGTGGATACAGAAGAAGACGCTCTACGGACTTACTTCAAGATCAAGCAAATGTTCAACGAACTCAGCATGAATCTCCGCGAGTTTATGTCTAATGATACTAGTATCATGCACACGATGGCCGACTCATGTTGGAATTCCGTGGAGGTCTGACGAAGAGCTGCTTGAGATCTCTTGCATGATAATGGAACAAGAGCAAGCAACTAAGAGAATTGTAGCAAGCACAATAGCCATGATATTTGACCTTATGGACTGGATGTTACCTCTGCTAAACAAGTCCAAGGTTTTCCTCAGATCACTATGGAGAGACAAGTTCGACTGGGATACAGCGCTACCGCCAGACCGCAAGCTCGAGTGGCAAAGGATATGCGAATGTATGAACGGCTTCAAGAAGTTAAACCCAAGGTTTCTTTCCATGAAACACCAACAAGCATCTCTCAGTACATTCGCTGATGCCAGCAACGAAGCTATGGCGGCAAGCGTATATCTACAGAGTGAAGAATCCATTAATCTTCTCTTTGGAAAAAGCAAACTACCATCGCTCAAACATGAAGCGACGATACCCAAAATGGAGCTAAACGCAATGACCCTGGCAGTGAGGGTAACCAATGCGGTACTAACACAACTTCAATCGGTAATGAAGATTCGGCAAGTTTACATTTTCTCGGACTCGGAATCGTACTCAACTGGATAAAGACCAACTACCGGAAGGGCGCAGGAGTTATGATCCGGAACAGACTAACAGAGATCAACAAGATTGTGACTCGTATGGAGACCCGCGGAACTCAAGTATTCTTTGGTCATATTCCATCACAATACAATCCAGCAGATTGTACAACGCGAGGATTAACTCACAATGAATTGCAAAACCATTTCTGGTGGAGTGGACCTCCCTTTTTGCATGAGCCTACAGATACTTGGTTCCTGGACTATCAGTTATTCCAGCGGGGTAAAAATTCAGAGGACGGAGAAGAAAGAGTTATACCGCAGATAGAAAAAGAAGATGTAGTTGTAAAATAGGCAACCACGTCAAAGAAAAACAAAAAGAAATACTCCGTTATCTTCGCTCCCCTGCAAGGACGATCATACACAACCATCAAAAGAATTGTTGCAAGAATGCTCCGTTTAATACGGGTTGTAGTGCACCGAATTAATGGAGAAAACGAGGAGAAAATTTCGTTTTCTTCTCTCCTCCGTGAACAGATTAACACAAGAAACCCAGGTATCGGAGGAAGAGAAATTTCGGTTGCAGAGTTGATCATAGTGATGCAACATCAGAACATAGCCATCACACCTTCAATCGTGAAAGCTATGCAACATTTGAATATTAAGTCTGACGAGCACAATCTCTTAAGATGCTTCGGACGCTTAGGAAACAGCCCTCTGAATGACAATGCCAGAAATCCGCTGGTAGTGCTACAGAACTCATGGTAGACAGAGACGATCATCAGAGAATCTCACATTAATGGACACCCTGGGATTAATCACACCATCGCCATTGTACGTCAGAAATTCTGGATACCTAAACTACGGGGCACAAGTAACACGTATCAACCGACGTTGTGTATCTTGCCAACGACTTAACAACTTGCCATACAAGTATCCCATATAGAGCAATTTACCAGAGAGAAGAGTTCGCAAGTCAAGACCTTTTGAGCATATCGGACTCGACTATTTCGGACCACTAACAATAACCCTCACCGACGGTACTCAGAGCAAATATTACGGTGCCATATTAACGTGCACGGTAACAAGAATGCTCCACCTGGATATTGCTTGCGACTTTTCAACGGCTGCGTTTCTACGTCTACTTCGACGATTTTTCGGTCTAAGGGGAATCCCGAGAACCATCACAAATGATAACGCCCCGACATTCACGATGGGAGAAACCATTCTTTCAGAAGAATGCGTGAAAGATCTGCAGCAAGACCCAGCCCTATCCCGAGAACTCAGCAACCGTGAAATTGACTGGCGTCACATTACGCCCTACATCCCTTGGAAAGAGGGTTTTTACGAACGTCTTATCAAATCGATAAAACACTCACTTTATAAGACTGTAGGAAAAGCAGTATTGAGCTTCGATGAGTTGTCAACTATACTCATTGAAATAGAAGCCCATACTACGAACAATCGACTTCCAGGAGAATGAAATGGAGATCGTATACCCATTCGACACGAATCCGCAACTTGAAGAGGACCCTAGCTATCTACCGCCTGAGGAGCAAGTTCTCATCCAAACAAAGGCGCAAGCTATTCAAGGGCTTCCGAGCTCATGCAAGTTTACAGAGAAGTTCTGGAATCTGTGGCAAACTCAGTATTTCACGTCATTAAGGGAGAAAAATCTACTCGAGATAGATAAGAAGAGACGTTCCAGTCGCTTACCAAAAATTTGGGGATGTCGCCTTGATAAGCGAACCCGTTCAACATAGACATTGCTGGAGAATGGGACGCATTGACGACCTTTTCGTGAACCCATATGGATCCCTGAGAGAAGCAACCGTAGTATTGCCTTCACGACGGAAGATGCGGAGACCTGTAAATCTACTCATACCCTTTGAACTGAAAGATAAAATTGAGGAAAATGAAAAACTCGTCGACAACCAAATTTCGGAAAAGCAAAAAGAACCAGACAATACGGAAATCCATACTTCCAGATTCCATTCTTCATCAGCACTCTGATGAGCATTGCTGTCTTACGTGGATACACACAAGCACAGGAAACCTCGGCTTGGAAATCTCCAACTGGACGACATTCACTTCGGTGTATACAAGGCGGAGTTAAACTGATCTCGCAGGACCAAGTACCATTCAAAATCTGCGCAGGCGATAGTTGTCAAATCTACAAGACGCCGCAATTGTTAGAAATGGTCAAATTCCCTCTTCAAGTACTGCTACATGAGCACCAAGTTCAGTGGAAATTCGTGGATAACACTTCAGTTAGCATCATCGAAACCACGTGCCCTCTGTCACCATTCTGCGAAAATATCGACTGCATACTATGTTCCGCAATCGTTTTTGATCCGGAATGTTGGCCGGTCGGTGCTATTACGGCTTCAACTCTGATAATCTACTTCCTCATCACTGGATGTTACTTCTTCCTGTACGTCCCGGTAGTGATCGGACAACCGTTGCGATTCGCTACGCGACTCCTTTGGAAATGCATAAGGGGATTTTGCTTTTGGTTATTCCAAAGGCTTCAGAGGAACCGAAGAACTCGTCGACACTCAAGCAATCTAGTTGAACTTCTAGCAGTAACCTGCATTATCATCGCGATCAACAGAACAAGTGGATTCCAAGAAATTAACTTGTTCTCTCATGCCTCGACAATCTGCACACAATCAGAAAGAGGACAAGTCTGCAAGGTAAAATGGTCAGAAGTCCTCAAAATTGACCCCTTCAAGAGAGAAGCATGTTTCAAGCTTCGACAGAACCAAACATCGATCCACGAGGTTCGAATCATGTAGAAATCACTTGAACTTACGTGTAAACCTGAATCCGAAACGTTCACGAGAGATACCACCTACCAAATAATAGACAGCAAGAGATGTCCTCATGCAGGTTCCTGCATAGGATCCAAGTGTGCTGCTATCAACGCTTCAAGTCTAGTACCAGAGCTCGACAAAGGAAACAAGTTCCCTGGGATCACCTCATGTGTAGAATCGTGTGGAGGGCCTGGTTGCGACTGCTTCTACTGGGGGTCCGGATGCCTTTTTTACAGGATATACGCGATTCCCAACAATCCACAAGTTTTCGAAATTTTCCATTGCAATCGCTGAAGGGAAGCCGCGAAGATCAAAATAGCCCATTTCGATGCTATTCGAGGAAACACTCAGTCGATTACCACCTCGTTGCACCCAAATGCACCGGTGAAATGGAAAGCATTAACATTTACATTGTCGTCAGTTACTGTACCACCCACTCCACTCCTGAACAGACCATTTATTTCAAACGGAAATAACACAGCACTATGGAATTCCGACTTGATTCCAGCCGTAAGATGTCCAAATTATACTGCGGCTCAGGAGCTCGTCTGCGATGTCACGAACAATTGCAAGTGTTTTCCAGCAGAAATCCATGCTAATTGCAAATGCATGCAAGTAAACATATCAGCATGGTTCAACGACCTGAAAAATCACCTGCCAGCATTTTTCCTTCACTTTCGTTTGAGAGGGACTCGGAAGGACAAGTGCAGGCAAATATTCCAAGCATGATGACCGCAGAAATCATCATGACCCTCGAAGGAGATCTTAAGACCGATATCATGGCAGATGAAGCCATTTGCATCTTGGACAACGCCATCCTGACAGGCTGCTGCAAGTGTGCAAAAGGTGCAATTGCTCGAGTAATATGCACGTCGTCAAAAAGGAGCCAGGCAGAACTAACGTGTGATACCACAAGTTTCACAATTGAGTATGGCCCATAAGGAATCATATCTGCACTTCATTTCAGTTTCACCTCTGTTCGAATACACATACGGTGCTCCGTACCGTGCGGCGCAATTGTAACAACATTTGAACTTGGTGGTATTCTGAAATTCACCAATACGGCACATGCAATGGTGAACGCAATGGCTTAAGAGCGGAACCAGCAGCATCTCTGAAATTCAATGACCAGACCTGACACATATCACGCAAGTATTTACACAATGGTATAGAACTGTTCTCGTGGCGGGAGTAGTACTTATTTCACTCCTAGGGCTCACATATGTATTCCTTCCTTTGTTTGGAGTACCCTTTTTCTATGGATTTTTAAGCAAGTTGCAAACATTCTTCGGTATACGTTTCTTGACCTTTTCTACTTCTTTCGTTTTCTTCGGACTAAAATCGCAAAAAGCTGGCATGGAAAATCGCAGTGAAGCCCTTTCAACAGAAGCTAACGCTTGTACTTCACAAAAAGCTAAAAAATTACCCATTTACCTCCTTAGGAAAATTCCTACAAATTTCGCCTTTTCTCCATCAAGTGCATGCATTCTTCTCAAGTCCTATTTCAGAATGGACAAGCGTGATCTGGATGGCGATACAAGTTTTCTCGCTGATCTCCTTACGCAAGACAACCCAAGTGTCGAATTCATTGAGCAAGATCTACGAGTAACGCTCAACGCGATCCATAGACAAGTGGACATCTGCCTGACACTCCGCATCCAATGGAGGCACATTAGAGAAGACAACAGCTTCGTCCTATAAAGTCCAACAGAGCGGTTACTTCTCATCAACCGAACTCTGCGCACAGCCGATATAACCAAGGAACGTATCTTGAGGTTGGCCACTTGCTACATCCTCAATGATCGCCTGTATGATAATCGCGCTCACGCCGACAGGCTCTCCTTGTTCCAAAGAGAGGATTAGCTCGAGGCAGAACGGGAAAAGGCCGTCCAAGCTCAAGTTGTACTGCACTTCGTCGACAATGGTTTGATGCTAGTCAACGACCTAATCGGTGAACTCGAGCAGCGACTTAGACAAGTTGAGCAGCGTTTCCACAAGTACCAAGCTGAGTCCGCACAAACCCAGAGGCAGCAGATGGCAGATCCTATGATCCTATCATCCTATCGGAAGAAGCCACACGTTTAACCTACTCGTTTGCTTCGAAGGACGAGATCGCTAATTTAAAGGACAAGTCACAAGCGCAAACTGAAGAAGTGGAAGTCTTGAAGAAGAATCTTGCCGATCTACTTGCAACCCAAAGAACAGACGACGTTCAAGTACAAGTCCATCAAGGCAAGTGCAAAGAAACGGTTCAAGTCTCTAGTGCTCAGAAGACGACACGCGTATTCGTGGATAGACAAGTGCAAGTCTCCCATGTAGACGACAAAGAATACTTCGAAAAAATTATCAAAGAGGTAAACGATGAAGATTCAGATGTGGAAATGTACTCAAGACTTCAATCTCCAGTACGTCGAGAAGAAGGAGGGAGCTGGAGAGGATGAACGCACTCGCATAAGATCGGCGATGGGGAATGTCGATAAGATCGACTTCAGTCAATTTTCCTTTTTTTTATACTATTGTGTACTGTGAAGTGTTG
The DNA here is from genome assembly GCF_031761385.1 of Necator americanus. Lineage (NCBI taxonomy): Eukaryota > Metazoa > Nematoda > Chromadorea > Rhabditida > Ancylostomatidae > Necator > Necator americanus. The sequence continues at coordinate 18,813,892 of NC_087371.1, forward strand.
TTCGAGTATCAAATATTATGCACTGTGAACTGTTAGTCAAGTATTGGTTTTCTGTCAATCAATAGACGAGGAATGCGATATCTGAAGCTTTCATCTAAATGCCGCGCAAGGCTCCAAAAACATAGCGTTCCTCTGCTTCCTATAAAATGGTCACTGGTTGCGTTGTGGCAATCCACCTCATTTGATCCTTTTCAAGTATTGCTAGGACGCCGTTGAACTCACTTCATCATTGGAAATCATTCATACAACTTTCAAATTTTACGCTGCCATGCATCACAGAAGGAATAACAATTGTTTTCTAGAAAGCCGAAAAGGAAAAGTCCATGTAGAAGTTCATTGTGCATATAGTTGCTTGTTTCGTATGTAAAACGTCGTGACTATTTGTGAATGATATTATTTGTTTGTCGAGGTTTAATTACCCAAGTTTGAGGTAAAAGCCTAATTTGGACGCGTTGGTGTTTGTGTCGTGTGAAAGTACAAGTTTACATCCGCGTGGCGTGGTCAAGGACCATTTGGCGAGCAACTAAACAAGTACACAAGTCACTGTCACACACAACGCCCTGCATGTCTAAGATGTTAAGTCGCTTCTGCTCCTGGAACACTTGGTCGTACTGTTCCAAGTCGCTTCTGCTCCTGGAACAATTGGTCGTACTGTTCCAATAGCTTGTCGTCTTTTCTTAAAGAGTTCCAGACACTTGCTAGCCGACGAAATGCTATACTTCTGTTGTCCTCTCCCGCGAATTCGTTCCATGGAAGCCGAACATAGTAACCATCATTTCTCTTTTCAATGGTGTTTTTGAAAATATCCCACACTTTTTGGTCTACAAGAGCTTTTTCCTCTTTCTCAGACTTGTCGAATTCTTCAGTTCCAGCTGTTTCTAAGGACCAGAACTTCTCGCAAAGCTCGGTATCCTTTATATCTTCTTGCTTTAATTACGAAACTACGTTCACTTGTCCATCTAACGTCCAGTAGCCCTACCACTTGTCAAGTTCGTCTTGATTGTTGGATTCGTTCAAAGGTCGGTGAAGTTGACCTGTTAACAAATGACCCAAGCGGGAGGGAAGAAGATGAAGTCCTGAGGGCAGGTGAAGCTGAGGTTGGTCGTCTCTAATCAATGACCACAGCTGGTCGCATCCAAGGAGAACCAGTGGTTGAATTGTCGACTTGTCTCTTGTGAGCTTAATAGGAAGGTTCAACTTGCGGATGAACTCCACGTCCTCTTCGCGTATTGGCGGAGTATCGAAGGATTTTGTGAGGACATCATGTGTGAGGAGTGACAGAGACATTGATTGTCCTTCCACATCCCAGACGTCTAGTTGATCCCTGCGGCATATTTTTTCTTGCACTTGTTCCGATCCAAACGTGTGCAGACGTATTTTTGTTTCTTCGAGAGTGGGGAGATGAAGGTCGTCGGTGAGACTACTGTCGATGAAAGAAATCTCTGCCCCATTGTCAAGTAGGACGCAAATTTTCCTGAGATTCTTAGTTTTTGCATTCTTTACCGTTAGTTCTCCGGTCGGTAGGACTGTGCTGCTGGAGCCTTTTGTCTTCCGTACTGAATGGAGTTCGCAAATGACTGCTTCCTCACCTATGTGATTTACCTTCTTGATGATCTTAGTAGGCCTAGAATCCTTATATTGGTGCCGCGCTTCTTTGTTCTTCTTTGCTCCGTAAGATGGCTCTATCTTACTTGTCTGTGAAGAGACTTGCTTTTCCCCTTTAAAGCAACACGAAGTGTGGTGTGCACCTTCACACTTGAAACAAGGACGCTTCTGACACTGAGAAGTAATATGCTGTGGTGAGGCGCAAATTAGGCATACTTTGTGTTCTCGTAAATATTGAGAACGTTCTTTGGGTGTTTTGTACTTGAGACAATTCCAAGGTTTGTGGTTGTCTCCGCAATACATACAAGACCTAAGAGGAGTACTGGATGGTTCAAAAGATTTTCTATCAGAGCGAAACTCCTGCTGAAACACCTTAGGAGTTTTGTTCAGATATGAGAAAACCATTTATTCACTTGCTATAATCTCTTCTAGCGGAATTTTTTTTCGAGCAAAATTTCCATGCAAAAGGGAGTGTTAAATGGAAGCGATTGTTTTTTCAGGAGCACTCTGCGCTGAATCGAGTCAGGGAACTTGGATAGTACTTGCTTGAGTAATAATTGGGTATCTACATACTCGCCCTTTTGCCTAAGCTGAGTTACAATGACTTGTAATTGGTCAAAGAGAGTTCTTTGATCTCGCAGAGAGGGTGAACGAAGAGAACAATGTTCAAGTTTATTAGTGAGACGATTAACAAGCTCTTCTGCACTGCCATACTTGTGATGAAGGAACTCAAGAGCTTTGCTGTAGTTTTCTCTATTGATTTGGAACTTTTTCACTGACTCTAGGACTTCTTCTTTCAAGGCATTTAGCAAATAGTCGAATTTGAAAAGTTCTGGCAAGTCCTGAGAGTGTACATTTTCCTTGAAAAGTTCCCAAAAGTTGTCCCACTCCCATACGTTCCCCCGAAAGATTGGTATAGGCAGAGTGGGAAGTTCAATTCGTTTTGGTTGAGTCAGTGTTGCCGTCGCGCACTCTTGCGATTGTGCGTGCGATGTGCTGGTGCCCGACATTAAACAAGACATTTTACCGTACGATTTAAAAGCTTTGGCTTTTAAAAGTAAGGAATAATCAAACGCCGATGTTACCGATAGTTCTGCTTTAGCAGAGTATTCTTCAAAATCTTCCTGATCTTTTTCTGCAGGTTGAGTTAATTCAGCAAATTCCGCGGCATAGTCTTGAAGAACTTGCTCGATTTTAGAAGTTGCGGCATCAATAGCTCCTATTGCTTCTTCCAAACGTTGCATACTATCTCTTAGCAAGCGTGCAGAATTTTCTCCTTCAATTTTAGAAACACTGAGCGATTCTAACTTTTCGTTTTTAAAACGCGAAATAGCTGTTTCTAATTTGTTGGAGTAATGAGTCTCCACTGTGAGGCCAGTGTCACCTCCACGCCAATATGAGGCGGTAAATCCTCCACAACGGTTTACCGCCTCATAGTGGTGTGGAGGTGACACTGGGCGTCGGACTGCGATGCACAGCGGATGTTCGTCCTCTGACAGGGTCTCCCAAGCTGAGAAGGAGTTCGACACATTCCGACTTCTCGGAATCCGAAGCCTAGCTAAGAGTAAACCACTGCTAAGGTTCACCACCGTCTTGGCAAAATGTCGCAAGGTGGTTCCATGATCCATATAGGTTGGGCTACGAACTGTGGTGAAAGCTAAGCTTGCTGTGGCATGGCTGCCTAGTTTGGGGAAAAGTCTTTTTGCCACTTCAGCATATTCACTGCCTCAGTACCCTGCACACTGGGCCCTTCCGTCTCAGCTGTCGGACGGTATGGCGACCGGTGAGAGGCGATCAAATCTCAGGTTGCTCAGGACGTCATTGACTGTGGACCAAGGCGACACACGCACGACTCGCCATGGAGACTGTCTCAGACTGTACTTACAACGCGAGAACAGTTTCCACAGACGCTGACCTGTATGCCCTTCTCGGAGCTGCAGAGCGTATCGAATTTCACGTGATTGCTCTGCAGGAGAGAGTGTAGAAGGAGCGACGTAGGACAGATGAATGACGGTACACTCGTCATTCGTGGAGAGAAGGTTCCGTCGTGAAATGTAGGCGGTGTTAGTTTTGTTGTGCACCCATCTGTCGTCCATCTCGTCGATTCTCACGAGATCCTGTCACCTCGTCTGGCCATTCTTCGCCCACGTCCTCTGCGCCAAAAATCCATCAGTATCATCAACTGCTATTCACCAACATCAGCAGCTGATGATTCCGAATTGGACGCGTTTTACGAGGAGCTGGAGGAAGTGGTCCGCAACGAGAAGTCCTTCTACAAATTCGTTGTCGGAGACTTCATGGCAAAACTAGGAAAGCCGTCAGGGAAGCTACGGACCAAGTGACGAACCAAAATCTTCGTGCCCATCTGTTCGACTCGACAGTTCTTGCAGCGCTCTGTTACGCAGCGGAGACGTGGGCAGACCTCGCTGTTACGTCTAGGAAGCTACTTACTACCCACAGAGCCCTTGAGAGATGTCTCTTGAAGTTTAACCGGCGCACACAACACCTAGCCGGTCTTCGTAGCTCGACATTAAGAGGAATGTCCCGTCTTCGCGACCCAGCGGAATATGTATCGAAAGCAAAACATAGATGGGCCGGTCACATCATGAGAAGAATCGACGATAGATGGACTAAAAGAACGCTAGAGTGGATCCCAAGGAACGCTAAACGCCCCCAAGGGAGACCGCCAACGAGATGGGGTGACGTGTTTGCTACACGGATGGACCAGTTGAGAGCACAGCTGGATACGGCTCAACGACCTCGTCAACGTCACTCACGAAACTTGAGAACATCTTGGATGACAATGGCGAGGGAACGAAACGAGTGGAAGAGATGCTGGGGCCCACTTGTCCAGTGAAGACGGGCCATCTAAGTATCTAAGTAAGTAATTAATGACTCAGCAAGCGCTTCGGAGTAACCAATCTAGCGGACATTACGGTAGCGCGTGACTCAGATGAGAGAGAGATGATGAAACAAAGAGACGCACTTGTGAAAGAATAGACACTTGTGGCGAAAACTTGCCAGTGAACTCGAGCGATGAAGTGATACTTGTAGAAAAGGACCACCAGTGGTTTCTAAATCAGTAAGTGACCGACCTGAATTCGTTGAGTGAGCCGATGCACCATGCAGCGGGTTGTATGTGACAGTGACTTGTGTACTTGTTTAGTTGCTCGTCAAATGGTCCTTGACCACGCCACGCGGATGTAAGCTTGTACTTTCACAGGACACGAACACCAACGCGTCCAAATTAGGCTTTTACCTCAAACTTGGGTAATTAAACCTTGACAAACAAATAATGTCATTCACAAATAGTCACGACGTTTTACATACGAAACAAGCAACTATATGCACAATGAACTTCTACATGGACTTTTCCTTTTCGGCTTTCTAGAAAACAATTGCTATACTATCGTTCGAGTCCGAGACGCAGAACACTATAGGCAGTTTGGATCACCGCCAAAAGTCCAAAAATGAACAGGAAAGATGAGTGCATTGCGATCGCAAACGAACTAGCCTCATATCAAAATCTGTGCAGGTTTTGATCTACGGGGCGGGCCGTCAGGTCCCTATAAAAACCCTTGTAGCTCGTAGCTGTGGTACGTGGTGGTCTGTTGCGTTACCAAATCTAGCTAATGAGGTAACCACTAGCCAATGTGTTGCTGTTTGAGTTTGCCTACAGTTTGGATGCTTTCTGTAGGTGATAAGGCGCTTGAGAGAATAAATCACTAATGGCTTTAATTTTTCCAGGCTCTGAAGGTGGAAACGCGTTAGCAAACGTTAGCAGTTAATAAGTATCAATACCAATGTTGGCCATAGCTCAAGCAAAGTAATAAAAAAACTGCGTATTCAACATTCCAAGATTCAAAGACAGTCGAACATGGGCAATATCTTGCTTTCTTTTCTTTTCCTTTCTTTTCAGAGAACCCGTACTCATGCAACTAATATGTGCGAAGATGTATCAGGATGAAATTTCTACGAGTTGGAATGCAGTGCTGTTGTATACTGTTTGTTAATGTAGCATTTTCAGTAGTTATAAGAAGGCAAACTTTATTGCACAAATGTTACACTAGAAATATAAAGATAGATACAAGAGATACAACTATATAAGAACCAGCAAATGAGAAGGCCTTCTTTAGGAAGAACTCCATTGTCCATTCATCTGAAATTTCGTGCATAATAGCCGTTCAAAAAAAGAGGCTGTACACATCACCGGTACGAGGTAAATAACATCTAATTTCGATTTTGTGGATTCAGCAACGTTTACATTCTTAACTACTCAGTGGCAGTTCAAGTTCATTCCATTTAATTTGCATCTACCATTAAACTGAATTAAATCAAGTCAAAATTTATCTACAGTACACATACCAAAGGTCGCAGGAAATTTGGACTTGTTGCAAGGTTGATTTCGAAATCTTCTTCGAACCTCACTTGCAGTAACGAATATGAATCCAAATGAAGACAGAAGAAGTTGCACTACCAGGAATTGAACTGAAAAGCATTTAAAAGGCTGTTGAAATATTTGTGTCTCACAGTGTTTTCCCCATTACACATTCACATCTTTGGCTAGTTACGTTTTCCAGTGATGGTTGGAACTTCCACGAAGCGGAGGACAAATTTAGTCGTTTATTTACTTAGTCGGATACTTCCAGTTGACTTTGTCTGATCCCATGCGAAACCCTACATCCCTACTGGAGGGGTGGCATGCTAGAAAGCAAAGTAATCCTAGAAAGGCAAGAAAATTTGAGGTTTCCCATTCCAGTCTGATTGCGATGGATCTGCAGTTATCTATGCTGCAGGAGCCTCTCATAAAGGCAGCATAACACGAAATTGTCTGTGTACGTATAGTCAAGGGTGATTATGTAGATCACAAATATGAGCATAATGATGCTAAATCGTGTCTAATAGTCCAAAAAATGCGAGCAGCAGCCTTGGTTCTACTAGTACCCGTTTGACTGCTGCGTCATAGAACACAGTCAGTCCCATCGTTCTCCAACGCCAGAGATCCAACGGACACAACACAAATAAGTTCCAACCGGAACGAAGGAGTGTTGCGAATCGCCAACGTTGTACTACTCCTGAGAAGTTGCATCGTTGGAGACGCGGGTGCAACCGATGCAGTCTCATTCGCTTTTTCCTAGATTACCAGGGAGAAGTGAGCGTGAACGTGAATATTCGTAAATTGCAACCTTACTTCTATCTATTTGCTTAGAAGCGAAAACATAAATTTTGCACCACGCTGTCTCTAACTCTATTTTTCGTTTATCACAAGACCGCTACCTGCGCCAAAAAAAATACGCTCGCATTCATCTGTGAGAGGTTGCAAACCAAGCTATTTCATAGCTAACACGACCCAGAACAACGAATCAAGACTTCTCGACTGGGCTGTAATTTCCCATAGATTTCCCCATTTACTTCATTCTGCCTGCCACATAAAATTTTTTTTGTCGGAGATTTGATTCATCATTGTCCTGACTTACTGGACGGCGTGGTGTGGTCAACAACCTCTGCAATGATAAAAATGAATACCATATGGAACTCTTGCTCTTACTGTAAGAACACCACCTATGCACAAGTTAATCGTCTTCTCTACTACTTCAATCTAAAACTATTGTCTTCTCTTCTCTATTACCAACTTAGATAATTAAATGGTCCGCAATCACTGGACCTGCAGGCCCCAGCATCTCTTCTCTTTCCTGCTTCGTTCTGTTCCTTGAGCATCATTTCTGCTTCATTAGTACTTCTCAAAAAGAGAACGATGTCGTCCGCAAAAAGAAGGTTGGAGTGGAATCTTCCATCAACACGTATGTCCCTTTCTTCCAACAAAGGTGATTTCATTATCCATTGCAATGCAGCCGTGAACAGCTTCAGCGATATAGAATCGCCTTGTCGTACCCCTTTTCCAATGGATGTGGTGAGGGGGCGGTGGATAAGCTGCATCCTAGTCGTGCATGGATCATAGCAATTGGCTAATGTCCTCAACGCGACCACGACGCGTCCACACCTTGATCGACCAGCGCTGACAGTATTGCATTCGTTTCTACGCTGTCGAAGGCTTTTTCATAGTCGACAAAGGTTGGAACAAGAGACAGGCGGTATTCCCGACAAACCTCTATGACCCTCAACACGGTCTGGATGTGGTCCAAGCAGCTGAACCCTTGACGGGATCTAGCTTGTTCTTGAGGCTGGGCTTCATTTAGCGTCTTAGATATGCGCGTGAGGATGATCTTAGTGAATACTTTGTATAACACTCTCAGCAAGCATATCGGACGGTAGTTCCGAAGGTCCTCTCGGCCACCTTTCTCATGGATAGGAACGGTTCTTGAGGTCTTCCACTGGTCTGGAATCCTTTCTTTCTGAAGGTAGGATGTCATGTGCGCTGCTAAGATTACATGAAGTCGATGGCCACCAGCACGAAGAAGGTCTTCTGATATAAAATCAGGTCCGGGGGCTGTGACAGGTTTCATGCTCTTGATAGCGAATCGGTGGGGATGATCGGGCTCGACACGGGAGTTGATGAACAGAAAAGATTTGAATAGAACCTCTCCGTAATGATTTCGATGCTACGACGAGAAGACGTGCGAGTCCCGTCTCCGCTCAGCAAGGCTGCTAGCGGAATATTACATTCCCGGAGATCCCTGCGGCACTTCTTTAGACTCGTTCTTCTTTGTGCTGCTTCCAGAATCTTCTTCTGCCTGTATTTCGAAAGCGCTGTAGCGCTCCTGTAGCGTCCTGTAGCGCTTTTCTGCAACTAATATTTGCTAGTAACCGCTCACTGAGCGATGCATTCGGATCAAGCCTCAAAGTCCTTCCTCTTCCAAACAATTCCTTGGTGGTCCTCGAAATTGGATTCAAGTTTGTCGTACGCGGCTCCGAGGCACGCTCAGTATTAGCTCGCAATCCTCTGAGCAGCATCTCGTAATACCTTTCCCGACTTTCCACGCTAATTCGACGTCGCTAGACCCGTCTTCCTTTTTTGAAATATCGTACTACAGAGACAAACATTAGAAAACTACATTGTCCTCAAACATGAATGAGAGGTTGGACCTTCTCATCACTATCATCATTTACAGGCAACGCCTTCACTTCAACCTAGAATCACTTGGGGTTTATGTCTTTAGCTTATACGATTACTTGAGGGATTACTAGTCAATATATCAACTCAGTGTTTTTATCTTCCTAGACATGTCTGGTACCAGTTAATCGATCTCAGAATGGAGGAAAAGCTTGGTTGGCACCAGGGTGGTTTCGAATCGCAACGACACCTCTTACCGACTGCGATAAACCCGCTCACATCATAAACATTATAGTATTTAATAACGGGGTAGTACGTGTGTATGTGTTTGTGTCTGTGCCTGGATGTCATGTAAGTACTTTATGCAGCGGAAAGTCTTCAACTCCAGCTTGGTGCTTTTCTCAAGAGAGTACAGATAGGTGATCCGTCGTCCAAAAGCAGGAAAAGGGGCGGGTGATTCACACGTGCCAGATTAGTGGTCCTATGCTAGAAAAGTGTGAGGGGTATGTCTTAGCATGTGATATGCAAGAAATTAAGATGAGCGAGGAAAAGTGCGATAGTACTGGTGCACCAGTACTATCGCACTTTTCCTCGAAGGTCTTACATACCAACGTTTTTGCCGAGTTTCATCGTAAAAAAGTTGGCTCATAAGCAATCACTCTGTGGCAACCACACACGCTTGCAAGGATTCTGGAGGAGAGCCAGCCAAGATGTCACAGCACTGGACGTTATATCAATTCCGGTCTTGCTTTTAATCTCCGCTGCCGACGCATTCTGCAAACAACTACGAATGATTTAGGATAGGCAGACCGTACTGGCCTCACAGACCATGGTGATCTCCTAAGTCAGGTTTGGCGCGCTACCATTCTTTGTATATAGAAGATAGGAGATATAAATACAGACAGATATCATGGAATCGAGGTAGCTACGCGGGAGAAAGCAACCAACGAGCTAAAGCAGCTGGAAATATTCCCGACCGACTTCTATTGTGAGGACAGTCATCTTTTGTTAACATCATTTCAAAACTATATGAAATATGCAGATTAAACTGCTCTATAAGGAAATAGCCCAACATCAAGCAAATGAGTCGCGAGCTCTTAGAAGTAAAAAAAGAATAAGATCTCACGAATTTTTGGCAGCGAGTTGTAGTACAGAGGAATTTTACCGACGAAATCCCGAATAAAAAGACCTTGAAAGAGTAGACATATCAAGAACAAAAACATTGAGTGGGCAGGATCTTGAATAAGCGCGCCTGCAAGAAGCCGACATTATTTGGATTTTCAGAATTTCATTTAAAAGGAGGAACTCACCGGCGATATTGAAGGAAACAAAAATCAAAGCTGGTATAGTCTGAGTATATGTATGTGAAGGTTCATTCCGTGAAAAATGTATTGTCTGAACTGCCACTGTGCTGAAAATCACATTCTCAAGGACATAAAAAAGAAGAAGAAAAACCCTCACATTGACAGTAGATTCGTCTTTGTTTCAGTGATATTAGAATAGTCATAGAAACTTATTTTTGATGTTACATTATTAATCTGCCATCCGCTAACTCTTGGACGAGTATCATTCCGCGTTAATACATGCCCTAAACGAAACCATCCATAGAGTACAGAATAGGTTCGGATTAAGAAAGAATGCTTTCTAAGGAATATAAATTACGCAAGTTCACTGAAAAGTCCTTGTTGGCTTGCATGCGGCGTCCTGCATAAAAAACGACATTTGTTTGGTCTTTAGCTGACATGATGAATGAGCAGGTGTGTTTATCGTTCGGATAATCCGTCATATCTGGAAAGATAGTACATATTTTGTGGTGGTTTGTGGAAGTCTCTGTTCAAAACGTCTTCAGCAACCTAAGGGCTAGTCTAATATGAAATCCAAAACTGATAAATCTGTATGTATGCAGCATTTCGAACAAGTAGAAACATTTGTCGACCATTGAAGGAATGTTCTTCAATTTTCGTAGCATCACATAAGTTGAAGTGTTGAGCTGTGCGTCAATGTTTGAGGCATCAAGAAAGTTGAAATAATAACACCTTCTGGTTTACTTCATACACAACTTGATTCACATCTATTTCGTCAGTTTTTCCTCTAAAGGTAGCATATCACGAATATGACGTAGTACGGGACCCAGGGGGAATCATATGGTTCGGGCTGTAGATTACGAAAACAAGTGCGGCTACTCTCATTCCCTTCTTATAGTTGTAAGAAACAGCGTAGAAGACGCGTTCTTTCCTACGAAATCAGATGCAACGCCCCAACCTTGTGCACGGGCCGCATCTACTTCCAAGATCTACCAGTTATTCTCATTGGGCTATTCAAGTAAAACCAATGAATAGTCTGCTGAGGGTACGGGAGCGTGTACAAGGGTGGCACTTTCTGACATACCTTGAAGGATCTAAATCGGTTTCCACGCCACTTTTCAGGACGACTAGGGAATGATGAGCGGAGCTACGCTCCTTTCTGTAACAAACAACTCGAACTCTGTTTTCGTTGTGGTTTCCATATTACATTCCAATTTCGTTATTTTGAAATAGAAGACATCGTATGTAGACTAGGTGTTGAGAAAAATGTTGAGTTTACATTTCACTCGCCTAAAAAACATCCGACACGTCCAGTATACCTTGGACAAGTGATTACATAGGCAGGCTCCTGCAAAAATCTTGCTCATTGCATAAGGACAATAATCCCCACAAAATAATTTACATTTGCACGAAATCGAGGGATAAACAACTTTACTCTGGAAACGGGTGCATCAAGATGGCTATAAACACCAGAAATTCTGAAAATAGAAGAATAACTTATATGGTATAGAACAGCAGTGGAAATTGGTCAAAGTTCTTTCGGACTTGTATTTGTACCAGCCTGAACGTTCAGCTTGAACGTTCAACGTTTTTGTAGTGTTCGTTTTGGTCGCCTTCACGAATCAATAAGAAATAGCAGTGTAGAGTTTTCTCTTACAAAACTACAATTTTCTTCTTCTATCAACGTTTTCGTCATTTTTCCCCTCAAAAATCTAAGCATAGATAAGAGATTCGTGATTTTCTTCCCAAACGTCAATTCAAATGATTTGCGTCAGCACTACATTTGGAGAACAATCAAACTTGATTTTACATCTACATTTCTCTGAAACCTCCACAATTAGGAAACATTATTCGAAGTATGAGTTTCCTCCGTCCTCAACTATTAACAAAGAATGATGTGCTAACATGAAATGACGTGAATATCACTATCATAGTGATAAAAATAACGTTCTACGTCTGATCGCGTAAACTGTTGGCTACTATGTATTGCATTTAACCAGCAATTTCCACGTGTGTTTCCTCTTTTTGAAGAAAGGATGTTAGCAGCATCAGGGAGACATGCTGGGAAATAGATATGCGAAGGGACCATAGAAATCCATTCTACCGCGTTGGGCCTCCCGCGCACCAATCCGAAGTAGTGGAACCCGTCTCTCCCCACTCTATACCTTCCTAGCACTATTCCGATCCCCTTGGAACCGTCCCACCCCATTTCACAGCAATTTGGCTCTGAGGCAGAAATTGGACGCCGTAGGACCCGTCTCACCCAGATTTATCGCGTTGTGGCTCCAGCGCACAAGCCGACGCCATGGTATCCGTCTCCCTCTCTTTTTTGGAATTTCCTGACGGAGACAGACACACTGAATAAGCCCGCTATTATATAGCATAATAGTCTGCTAATTTGGAAGTACACATTCACATAAAAGTTTGTTTACCCTCACTAACATATGACAGAAACAAACTTGCCTTATCACGGACAACACATGTGGGTGCATAAATCTGGGCAGTGGTCCAATGGTGGAATACTCGCCTATCAGTTGGTTCGGCACACGACCGGTGAGTTTTGCATCATTATAGGGTATTTTCGTGACACAAGACACACAGACACACACACATACACAAACGCGGAGTAAGCGCGTTATTCCATAGCATGATGATTATATTATTATTTGATAATGTTCAGAAAATCAATTTAACAGGAACAAAAGAAGAATGCAAAAGGTTCTTTACAACTACAATAATCTTAGCTGCTTTAAAATGGTAAAAAATAAATGAAGTGGTAGCTTTGTGATATTGAACAGAAAGAAAGCACATGGAATGGAGTAGTAGACATAAATGATAGGAAAAATTAGCAAACGAACAAACGAACTCTCTGCAGAGCGTTAAAAAAAGATAAAAGCGTTCTAATGGAAGAATGGTGAGCGTTGCTCAATACTAAGTATGCTGTTCGCTTCCTCATTTATCCATAGTTGATCTTATGAATGCGATCAGTTCTAGACTTTTCTGTTCAAGTAGTGCTAAGATCAAACGTTAAAGGCTTTCGCATTTGATTCTTCTTTTCTTGCGATGTTTAAATTGACTTCTCTAACATTGTCATATTTCTTTGAAACCTCACTTCTTTGGAACCAAAACCATAATTAATATTTCTAAATAGGTAACATCAGTAAAATCTGGAATAAAATCGTCAGAAAAAGTAATTTCTAGACTTTTTCTTAGAAAAAACTGCTGTTGTAAGGGCTTAGCTATTAACTTTAAAAAGTGTTTAGTTAATGATAGTTTAGTTAATAAAATTCAAGAAAAAATTTTTAACCTATCTCTGCAAACTGGATATTGTTAAAGCCGAACATAGTAGGATATTCAAGGCGAATTTGAAGAAAATTGAAACAAGCCGGTGTCTGAATATTGATGTCTAACCGCATGCCTCTAATTCTAGCAACTCTCTGATGTCTGGTGCCTTTTGCACAGGGCATGGAACTGGATCACGGATTCCCGTCAATGATACCTCTTAGTTGTCTTTTGCATTTCTCCTGTTTTTGTACTGGCTCTCCTATAGTTACCTTTTTCAGCTTACTGCGAGGCCACTCTTTTCCTTCTTCCGACACATGAAGTCTATTCCGGTCACTGAAGCTCTTTCGCTAACGAGGATACTGATATCCTTTGGTCATATCTCTCTTTAATTTCATGCGTCATACTAACTCCTCTCTCAATTATTTCGGAATAACCTTCTTTGCTAAGTACCGCATCTTTTGGCAGGTTTGCTCTTGGCTGTCGCTTGTCTAGATTGTGGTGGTCAGTCGTTTGAGGATCACAAAAGTTGGTGAACCCTCCTGCTTAAGGTCTCCTGTCAGACTCGCTTTTAGCTCAACGTGCTCCCTATGCCTTGGGCGAATTTGGCTTTCCGAACGTTGATGTTTCGGCAACGTGACCAATGATAAGCGCTCTGGAGGAGATAGTAGATGTCACAAGAGGATTCTTCACCTTCTGGAGTAGGAGAACGACATGTTGACATTAGCACTTGTTATCTACCGCAGGAAGAGACAGCACCAGTCTTCTTTGGCAATAAATTGGGTTCCGGTTTCAGTAGAGTTTGTAGTTTCTTTTACTCCTAAGAATCTCTGACTCAGACAAAGGATGTTCCATTTGTTTTTTTTTGTTTTGTTTTCTTTATCTTCTTTTCTGGTGCACCATTGGTGTATGTGAATAAATAAATAAATAAACGAAGGGCTAATCACTTACACTGTTTTGCAAATTTGGAAGTAAACATTCATGTACAGTATACAAAAAAGTTTATTTACCCTCACTAACATGTGAGGGAAACTAACTTGCCTTATCAAAGCCAACACACGTGGATGCATAGCCTTGGACAATGGTGGAGAGGAAAGGTATGGCTCGTCTATCAGGTGCATAGGGGTGATTCGACACCTTACCGGTGAAGAATTTTGCATCGTGACAAACACCACACCCATACATACACACATACACACACATACATACACACAGAGAAGGAGAGAGAGGGAGTAAGCGCGTTATTATATAGCATGATATTTAGTGCGCTATGAAGGTACATAGACTCATTTTCGGAGCACCTCTCTTCTGCACCCCTCAGAGAGTAACTGACTATATCCGAGTTGACCAAATCAATTAAGCAATCAGTTCTTACAAATAATTTTGAGGTAATGCGATGCGACAACGTTTAGTGTACTGACAGGAGCATCCTCGGTTTGCTATGGATATCAACGCATACCTTCTAAGCGCAGTTGAACTTCAGATCAAATTTCAAAGAGACCCTTTGTGGGCACCTTTGATGTCGGATTTTATCCGCTAATGTTGATCAGGAAGTAAGGTTTTGTTCAGGACATATTCATCCTGTAAGTATTACGCAAAAACGTAAGTCACCCTCTCAACGCCGTATATGAAACTGGAGAAGAACTGTTCTTAGGAACATGCGACAGTGGAGGTGTTGGTGGAGTTGGCATCCTCGTCAACACGAGAACGGCAAAGAAAATCGACTCTTTCGAACAACTTATGACCCGAATCGGACGTCTGCTTATGAGAAGATGTGGTCCAACACTAGCTTTGATTATCTTCGTCGCTTACACTCCAACATCAAGCTACGAAGAAGAAGAAGTCGAAGCTTTCTATATGGACCTGGAGAAGTTCTACCGAGAAGATCATGCCTTCTTCAAGGTCATAATTGGCGATTTCAACGCCAAAGTTGGCCCAAGAAGAAAGTCGGAGGAACTTCACATTGGGATCCACGGCCTACAATGGAATAACCAGGGGGAGAGGCTCTCCGAGTTCATCATGACGACTAAGAGCATCCATGGGAACTCGCAATTTCAGAAGCCCTTCTTTCTACGCTGGACGTGGGAGTCACCCGGAAGAAGGTACTGTAATGAAATAGACCACATCATCGTCAATAAAAGGTTCTGCCTGACGGACGTCGCTGTTGTACCAAAGTTCTATACGGGATCGAACCATCGCCTCCTCCGAGGAAGATTTTCCTTCACAAGAAGAGCAGAGAAAGCCGCCAAGTTCAGAGGGAGAAATCCCAGGACTATCATCAACTGGGATCTCATCGCTACGTTAGCCGGCTTTTGGGAAGATTCCGCAATGGACAACATCGACGAGGAATATGACCGGCTCGTTGAACACGTTCGCGACTGCGCGAAGAAGGCTGAGAGTTCTAAAACCACCAAGAGACGCCTGTCTCTTGAAACTCTTGAGCTGATACGCCAGCGTGGAGCAGCACGAGCCGCAGGAAACCAAGAACTCACACCCGTGCTCGCAAGGCTTTGCAGAGAGGCGATAAAAGAAGACCTTAAAGAGAGAAGAGCAGAAGTGCTGGCTGAAGCTGCAGAGGCGGGGAAAAGCATCCGCTATGCCCGTCGAGACTTCGCCAGTCGCAAGACGAGGATGACTGCTCTCTGGAACCCAAAGGGAACAGCCATTGCATCGAGAAGAGGGATGGAAAAAATCATTTACGACTTCTACTCTGATCTCTTCGACAGCCATGTCCACTTGCCTCCTCACCATCTGAGGGAAGATGGACAAGTCATTCCAGAGGTTCTCCCGTCCGATATACGACATGCTATCATGTCGGTAAGAAATCGTACGGCACCCGGTCCCGATAGAATAAGACCAGAACACCTGAAGAGCCTTCCGCCAGTACTCATCAACACCCTGGCGAGACTCTTTACACGTTATCTGTCGGAATGCAAGGTTCCTAAACAGTGGAAGACCAGCAAGACGGTGTTGTTGTATAAAAAGGGAGATCCACATGACATCAGCAACTATCGTCCAATCTGCCTACTGTCCGTCATCTACAAGCTCTTTACAAGAGTAATCCTTAATAGGATCGAAAAAGTCTTGGATGAAGGACAGCCATGCGAGCAAGCAGGTTTTCGAAAAGGATTCAGCACTATTGACTACATTCACACTGTTTCGAGACTCATCGAGGTATCACGAGAGTACAAGATGCCGCTCTGTCTCACCTTCATCGACTTGAAGAAGCCCTTCGACTCAGTTGAGACGGAAGCGGTCATCTTGGACAACCAAGGCGTCCCTACTCAGCATATAAAGGTACTTCGAGAGTTATACAGTAACTTCACGACCGGAATTTCGCCATTCTACAAGAACATCATCATTGACGTGAAGAGGGGGTCCGACAGGGTGAAACAATTTCACCCAAAATATTCACAGCCACCCTCGAGAACGCAATGCGAAAGTTGGAATGGGACGACATGGGAGTGAAGGTTGATGGTCGGCAGCTACACCATTTGCGCTTTGCAGATGACATCGTACTGATAACACCTAGCATCAGTCAAACGGAACGAATGCTAATTGAATTCGACGAAACATGTGGATGCATCGGTCTTCAGCTGAATCTACAAAAGACGATGTTCATGCGGAACGGATGGATCTCGGATGATCTCATTCACGCTCACCGGAAAGAACATATCCGTATGCACCAGCTACGTTTATCTGGGTCGGGAACTGAACATGATGAACGACCTGATCTCCGAGCTGGGCAGGAGGAGACGAGCGGCTGAGGGAGCGTACAGGAGCATCGAGGATGTAGTGAAGAAGAGCAGGAACACCCGGCTCCGTGCTCACCTCTTCAACACCACCGTACCTCCTGCTTTGACCTATGCTTCGGAAACCTGGGCATTTCGCAAGCAGGAAGAAAACGCGGTGAGCGTCATTGAACGCGCAATTGAGATAGTGATGCTAGGAGTATCCCGTTTCACGCAAGTGAGAGACGGGATTCGAAGTCCCCTCCTACGTCAGCGATCGAAGATTAGAGACGCTGCCGCGTTTGCCAAGGAAAGTAAAATAAGGTGGGTCGGACACGTGATGCGCTTTAATGACAACCGTTGGACCAGATCCGTGAGCGACTGGGTTCCCCGCGATATTAACGCACTACAGGAAGACCGCCGACCCGATATTTAGATTTTTTCACGGAGTCCTTCAGAGAAAATTTTCATGCTCTTCGTGCCCCACGCGAAAGGAGGAACCACTGGGCTACTCTGGCACGCGATCGGGACAAATGGAAGAATTACTGGCGCCCGCTCGACCAGTTCGAAGATCAACGGGAGTCAAGGTGATCAAGGTGATCAAGGTGATCGCTGTTTTTCCAACCATTGTCCCATTAAAAATGTAGAAAAACAGCGAGGTCCTGGAAATTGGGTGATGTAACATTTGATAGAGGAAATTCTCGGCTACAAAGTAGTAGAAGATGATTTGCTTCAGTCTAGGTTACTTTGAGTTATTGAGTTTTATTCCACATCACACACTTTTTGCGCGCGAGCAAAAATTGAGATTTTGGCAACTTTTTCCATTCCATATATTTCGGATAGATGGGCTAAGAAAATCCCTATGTGCAAAACCTCTTCTTTTCGAACGGTTTGCATCTCTCAAAATTTATATGAGACAAATCCAAAAAATGTCGGAAAATTTTGAGTTTCTTCCCATCAAAATTCCAAAAAGACTAGCAGGTGGAAAAACAGCGATATGACTGCTTTCTAGGCCAAACCTTTTTCCCACAAAAACTACCCAAAAGATTTCTTTTAGTCCTCTTATCACGAAGTTATTTGCGGTCTCATAGAACTAAATTTTCTATTTTTTTAGAAGTAGTTTCAAATTTCTTTTTCTTTTGCAAAAATTTGCTTCAATGGGGTGCCGAACCTGCGTGGTCTCATTATTACCCTGTCAACACATTGTGCATTTTCAAAACGAAGTGTTGATGTTTCCATGTTACTGTCCTCACCTAAAATTAAATATAATATTTAGTAATTTATATAGTCATTCATTATGATTTCTTGCAATATTTTATAATGCATGTAATTATCTAATACTACGATATATTTTGTCCTTATTATATTATATTTCTATATTTTATCACCCTATCCTCGATTCACTACAGCCCACCGCACGCTCCCTTACAACCCCCTCCCTTTACGACCCCCGATATGAAAATCCCATCACACTCTCGACCCTGATAATTGGGAATTTCTGTCAGTGGGTGCTCATGAGTGTAGCGCAGTCGGTTAGAGACTCTGCTGCTTGCACGATAGATCGATGGTTCGGATCAGTCCTAGTGCTCACCAAGCCTTTCATCCCTCCGGGGTCAGCAAATTGGCACCCACTTGGCACGTTGGCTAGCCCCCGCGAGTCATCGTATAGTCCAGTTAAACGTTCGTAAACCTCGAACAATTCTGAATTGAAGTGAACGTGGTGGCGCAACCCAGGCGGATTGACTGACACACACACACACACTTTGATGCTTGTGACTGTATATAATCAGAACATCTGAAATTGAAAAAAGAAAACAACGCGATGAAGTAAATGCAATTATCTGTGCACCCATTCAGTACGATGATTCGCGGAGTCCATACATCGTAGGATCCCACATGTAGAGTGTCGAGATTATTGTACTTGGAAGGATCCCATGTAATGTGAGGGTCCCGCCAGATCTGAAACATCCATGTAGTGTTGTACGTATTCTTGCAGAACTTCTATTGCGCATCTTTGATCGCACCATGCAATATCTCCCCGAGATCGACATAACCTGTTCCTTTTCATTGATTGTGACATGATCTACACTGTGAAAAATGAACTGTACGTCAATCTGGAAGTAAAAATTGTAGTATTGGAAGTAATAATGAAAGGAGGTAATTTCCCTTAAAAAAAGAAAGTAATGGAATCGTAGTATTAGTGAAAAAATTACACTTTCTTCGGGAAAAAGGAAACTTTATAACCTGTTGATCAGTATAAGGAGCTATCTTGTAGGAAACTTTGCTCAAAACATCCTTCTCAATCTGTCGCACCCAATTGTGGTAGGAGATGTTTTTATCTGAACATTCCATGTAAACAACAATAATGGATTCCTTATTCTATCAGATTCTCGATATTTTCCATATGACACAAGCAAAGCGAAGGTTGACTGGTTAAAGGGTTTTCAGATATCTTTTGGAGCTGCTGTGCCTTCTTGAAATGCAGCCTTATCAGACTTCAACTGGTTGCTATTCGGCAACATCATGTATTTAGATGACTTTTGTTGATCCCAAAGAGCAAAGAGTAGAAGTCCCATCAAAGGAGGACCATGCAACGCCAGTCACTTTTCCCTGTCTAATCCTAAGCTCTTAAATGTAGAATTATTCGAATAAGAAGCAGAGGAAGGTAACATATTCAAATAACTTTTTTTGGAGCAAGTTCTACCTGTTCGAGACAGCACTCACGCTTCAAAAAAGTATTTATTGTTACCATGTTTAGTAGTACACGAAATTTTTAGGAATGCCGCTGGTTTAACATTGATTGAGAAAGTTGATGCTCAGAGACGAAAAACGAGGCTGAAAATGCTTCTTTATGGGTTATTCAATATCTATAAGTATATAATAAGATAAGACATCGACAACTCAATGTCAGTCAAGTAGTAACTGGTGTAGCACAGTTCACGCTTAACAATCACAACAGATCAAGCCCTTTTGGTGGTTTTTCTGGTAACTACGCGAGGTTGGGCAGAACGACTTCTACAAAACGAAATCAGAAAGCGAGTTGATTTCTGCCACGTAAATTGGTTTATACAAATATCTCTCCAGCTTTAAGTTTGATGAAATGGGTGTAGAAAAGAAATAGAGAGTTCCATCTCAACCAAAGCTCAGCAATCAGACTCAAAAGGTAAAGGATTTAGTATTGGACTACAGGTCGAGACGATGGTACATAGCACCGACTTTTTTGCAAGTGTATCCATATCGTTGTTAGGAAAACTATCCTTATTTCAAAGATCAACTCCACCTTCGGATTTGGAAACACAAGATCAACACTAAAATTCCCAGTGCTGCTGACAGTGCCAGTGATTTTAACCTGAACTGCCTGATGAGAAAGTTCTGTCATGGGCTGAAACGTGATTTCGCGAACACGCGGCATTTCACGAATAATATAAGATTGAATTTGGGAGGGCAGGAACCAGAGAACACCTATGTTCTACTGAGGCAGAATAGTGGCAAAATGAAAAGGCGTTCACTTTCCTCAACTTTCCCAGCAAATTCCTTGTCGATGAGGGAACCTTTTGAATGTTGAGGGAATGTTTCAGCAAATTGCTGAATCAGAAATTCCGAAGTTAGTCTCTGAACACTGTGATAAGCGAAGATCCACTGAACCAGGGTTTTGTACTGTATTCAGGGAATGAAGAATTGAGAGTCTCACGATGGAGTCTTATGGAATCGTCTGGGGAATACTGATCAGATTGATTGGTGACAAGAATCGAAGAAAAACTGCTGGAGCTTCCACGCCAGCTAGGTGTGCCTCATCGTTCGAAGTAGGCAGTTTAGTAGAACATAAAGTTTTGCATCTAAAATGGATGGACAGATGAGCTGTACCCTTAACCAGGAAGGCCACCAGACATGCTCAAGGAGGACATGCAGATAAGCGGGTTGCAGCATAACTTCACTTCGAGTCAAGTACAAACACCATTTCTATCGAGTATAGATAAATTATAAAAGAAAACTACCACTAAAAAGCAACCTGTTTCATACAGGGAGCTGGCTAATGGATTAAAACAACTGAACAACAGTTGGTGACTCCAGTGTTTCTATTTCAATCATTTAGGACTTGCGTTAAATCCTGGAAAAGGCTAGCGCCTGCAGCAAATTGCACACGCAGATTGAATGACTTTGATAATGAATTGCTGGAGTAACAACTAGTCTTGACTTCATTCTTTTTGTAATTTTCCTACAAGTGATGGTGTTCACGAGGATATACGTCAAAAAATGTCATCAAAAAATTTTCCGATCGTGGGCGCTGCTATTAAAGCTTTCATTTTTTCCGGCTGTTATCAGTAACCATTCGAAAATAATTTTTTTTTGTATATTCTGTTTGGTCATTGGATGGTACTCGGTTGCACTGAAGTTTCAAGGCGGTTTTATAGTGTACCAGATTTGCAAAGATGACTACTTTTTGAAAGCATTTTCGACATCTCCCCTATTTCATCTTCAATTAAGACGGATGGGCTGAAGAGGCAGATCGCTAACAGGCTCGATCCATACCAACAAAGAGAAGAAAAAGGACTAACAAAAGTAATCCAAGGTCTCGTCTAGGGAGATATCATACTCCAATCAACAATGAGTGCTACGTTTCTTGCAATTAACTTCTATCCGGTAAACAGTACTAGTAATCTTAATTTGTTAAGAAAAGACGAAGTGGAAGAGGAGTAATAAAAAATCTTCACGATCCAACCTCGCTGATACCTCTCCTCATTATTGTTATCAGGATCATCATAGTAGTGAAGTTCTCCTTTCTCACTCGAAATAGTCGCTATATTGAGCAGAGTAAAGAGAATGGCGTAAGTTGAATACATGCTGACGGAGTTCTGTTTATCGGTCTGGAAATTTGACACCGCATTCGGGTGGGAATCAGATTAAATAAACAGTTTGTAGGTGTAGTGGACCGTAAAACAATAATTAGGGTTTCCCTCAACGAAAAATGTTGAACTAATTTTTTAAAATAAGAAACAGATCCCTACTTTTTTTGTTTCAATGGCAGCAGTTCAGAAGCAGTAGTGTTCAGCCGCAAATTTTACTGCAAACACTTCCAAGAAATCACCAAACATAGGAGGAAAAGACGTGGTTCATTACATCCAGATAACTGGTATATTGGGGAAACACTTCGTTGTTTTCTTCGGAAAGAAAGATGAATAGATGTGTTGTTTTCAAGCTACGTTAAATGAACCCAGTGCGTGTAGGCGACCTTTGCAGCCCACCGAAAAACAAGATGGAGCTTCGGAGACCGTCTGCATGAGTGATAGGTATATGTCGAAGGATTCCAGAATCTGAGCCTCTCTGGGTTCTGTTGATCACACGGTGATGCGGCGTAAGCACGGTTCGGATTCTTCATAAGCTCCAATGGCTCTGCTAAGGCTAAGCAAGTTATGTCGCTGAGAACGCCGTAAAGACATCACAGTGAAGTAACACAAGATGTTTAGCCTTCTGAAAACAACGAATCCAATCTCGCGATTTTAAACACAAAGTTTACCAAACGCAATAAAATTAAGCACACAACTACATAGCGATACCTTGAAGATAACTTGAAGTAGTAAACGTTTCGCGTTTTTTCTTTGAAAAATCATGAACAATTATATATTCCAACAAAGTCAGACGTAAGTCGCCTGTCTACCCCCCTGCGTGTGTGCCTACAATCGGGGGCATCAGGCCATCAAACTCATCCTCATCCAGAAAGTTACTGTACTGCATTCAGTTTTAACAGAACGCGATAAAAAGTAGAACCATCTTGCTCTTCTACAGAAGAAAATGTTCTTCGATGTATTTTAGTGTAATGTAGATTGAAACCACCACTTTTTCTATTGGTAATTATGGTTTACCAGCATCCGCTGAGCGTTAACCTAGTTTTGTTTCTGAGGAGTTAGAAGCGGAAGATTACATCGGTACACTGTCCTCCAAGCTTCACTACCTATCTTTTGAGACGATCACTGTAACCAGTCACCCTTAGGGGTTTTGACATTCTTTTAAACGCCACGCGGACAATAGTCTCCTGCACCTTTTCAAACATTGCCATGCGCTACTCCTTTGAAGGGTCTCAAACATGAAACTCTTATTCATGATGAGATAAGATCCACGACTTGTATGGACGAGTGAGAACGGTTGGATTAGCAGCGAAGACAATCCGGAAGAAGCTGGAACGACGATGACAGCTACGGCAGTCCTTCGTCGTGCATCACTGCGCGCGTTGCTTTTCACCTTTCTGCTTCTGTTTCCTTGTTTCTTTGCACGTTTGCCTCAGGTTGGTAACATGCCCTCCTCAGAAAGTGGAAACACGAATGAAAAATGAAATAGTAGCAAACACCTTACATGATCGACGTGGAAGATTGTCTTTATCAGTACGATGATGGGGTCCACGTCATTTTATGTTAAACAACATTCTGTGATAACTGTTGGGGGAAATCAGGAGGAACACCCATACTTCGAGTAATGCTTTCAAATTGTATCTATATTATTTTGGTATCGAATGGGTGTTTGAAGCTGTAGTTTGAATGTTCTCCAAATGTGGAACTGACGCGTTAAGAAACAATACTACGCCTTTATCTTTGAAAAAAAGAAAGCGTTGTTAGAAGAACGGAGAGGTTAATTTTACAGAAAATGCCATAATTACTGATTTTCACAGATCAGTGAAAGCGAGCGAAGCGATCACCACTTCAGAAAGTCTGAAGTAAGGCTTTAACCAGACGTTCAGACAGGTATAAGTATAAATGAAGTGCAGGAAAACTCTCAACTTACAAGGTTTCTTCAAGATTTTCGCACTAAAGAAGGGATGGGGCAGGGATCGATGACTCTCTTTCAGCAGCTGACAAAGGGGGAGAAATATAAGTTCTGAAATATAAATGATTTCACAGAGAGGTATTCAACAGAATTAAGATATTGCAGTAGAACATTCAAGGGTGGAAAACGAAGGAGTGGATTTTAGTCAGAAGATGTAACAGCGCGAAAGAAAAAACAGAAAACTGTGACAAAAGAAGTATAATTTCCACGTAAAAAAAGAAGCACATATAAAGTCGCGTATGGACCAGTTAGGTTGATCTGCTTATGATAATTTCAGCGTGGTAGAGGAATGAGGATTATCATGGTCAGAATGCACTTCTGTTTTCACTTCAATGTGGCACT
This sequence comes from Necator americanus, assembly GCF_031761385.1. Lineage (NCBI taxonomy): Eukaryota > Metazoa > Nematoda > Chromadorea > Rhabditida > Ancylostomatidae > Necator > Necator americanus. Next base: position 18,837,984 of record NC_087371.1, read on the forward strand.
ACGTTGTCTATCTGACATTCGCTGCTTTCAACATTCACGAAAGGTTTTTCTCATCAGCGACTGTTTAGCAGATATCTCTAACCATGAGACAGTTTGTACATATTTACAGAGTACAATATTAATAATAAAAAATGAGTTTTTGCTTGCATGTAGCTAATTCTCTGCAGTCATTGTTTCATTTGACAGCAACAGATCATCTGACAAGTTCCCTTCCTCTCCTTATTCTAATAAGTCACTTATTTTTTGTTTTGATAGAACAAACCTTTCCTAGATGCATGTCACAGATATTGAGACTTAAAATCCTATTGTTATGAATGTTGCGATGGTAAAACTGTACATAAAGGATTTGTATCAGCTCTGCGACAATCGACAGCAAACAAATTGATTTTCTTAGTTCTCTCAAGATATGGGCCCATCTCGGATCTCTATCCCTGTCTTTTTAACACAACATAAAATGATCACCACTTCTCAAACTCAGAGATGACGCACGAATTATCAGTAAAGTTGGAAGAGGGATTTAGCTGGCGTAATTAGTGCAGAACTCCTCATCCCATCAAGTGTTTCAAAAGAATCCCTTAAAACCTTTTCTATTGGATTTAATTTTTATGAAACTGTTAGAGAGCGAGCACCTAAAACAAGTATCTACAATAACAACAACAGATGACGCAACTATAACTATATACAACTATACAATTGAAGCACGGAATCACACTTTCTTTCTGTTCTCTTTGCACTTCTCTTCAAATCAAGAAAAAGAATTTCGGTGACTAAATATTGTTACATATTGTAGAATATTGTTCTGCTTGTTGTTTTAAGTTGTCAAGAGATCTGACCTCTTTGTTTCATAGAACAGACATCTTCTGCCTCTCAGTGTGTTCTGAACTAATTTTGCAAGCCACAGAATAACCAATGATGTTTGTTCTACCGTTCTGCCCTTCTCAATATTCAGTTCCAGTAACCATAAATGAAGTTTTGGGAATAAGTTTCTTTCCAGTTCTCTCAGCCTCAAATTCATGCCTGCCAGAAAATCAAATTCGTCTAAAAAAATGCTTTTTGAGTAGTATTGTCTTACCTCATCAATCATCATAACATTCCTTTATACCGTTAGGTTCCTTGCTTCGCCTTTCAGTACTTTTCTGTGTTTTTTGTAAAGTCTAATATATTGTAGAAAAAAAAATAAGGAACGCAACATATATGGCCATTGTTTTGCATGACACTACGTATTGTTGTAGAGATTTTCAATGACACTAATTGAGAGAAATTCACATATTTTCTACCACGATTTTCCCCTCGATTGCAGTGTCAGCGTGACGAACTGTATTTTGAACATCTAATGCAAGTGTGTTGCTCCGGACCACAGAGAACACCTTTGATTTTATCACTATCAAGACCTTTTTTTAGTTCCCTGAAGCTGCTATCAAGACTGTTACGTGCTTTCCAGATGCTTCCTACTCGACTCGACAATCACTACATTAGTCGATATTTTGAAGCTAACTCATGAATCTAGTCATTTGAATGCTCGTTTCCCTAATGTACTGCACCACAATAGGAACTATTTTCACTCGTTCGCTTAATTTCTAAAGCAGAGACCCTTAACCTCATCTGTTAGACGTATGATTGTTACCACATCTGAGGAAGAGATGTGTTTTACACTGATTTCCTTCCCTGAAGTAAAATCCCCTAGCATTCGTATCTGGAAATTTTTATGTTTCGCAGCTTTACGTTTGGACGATCATAAAAAGTGAAAAACTCTAAAAGTTGCTAGCATACTTCTTTCGCTGTATTTTCTAACCAATTTCTTCTGGCACGAAAAAATCATGGTTTCCTTTTGTCTACTGTTTAGCATGAACGAAAGCAAAAACATATGTCTACCTTTACCAACCTTCAGGACACAGAAAAACTAGTCATTTTTAAACTAGTTCGAAAATAATTTGTGTTCTCTTGTTTGTTTTAAGCTTCCACTTAATTTTCACTGTCTTGTGGCCATGAAAACGAAAAAAACTTGCTTACTTCGAAATTACGTAAGACATGAATTCCGAAATCACAAAATGTTTTCATGTTCAGTGTTTATGGAAAAAGTTCTGCCTTTGTTGTAAATGATTGCTTGTTTTTTCTTCTTGTTTTTTTTCTCTTCTTCAGGTACTTAGTCGGAAGAAAAAAGAGGATCACAGTAGAATGCCAGTCTCTCCGTTCAAACCGTCTCGTCCTTCTAACTCTGTTTGTCCAGGTGAATCCATTTATTGGTATCACGCGGCTTGGATGGGTGCAAAAACGGTCCCGGTGTATTTTTGAGGATGCCCCCGTGAGGGCGTTGAAACGACACTACGGATGCATACATGCACGCATGGTCGAAATGCGCGTAGCTAAATCTTCTTGTTTTTGAGAGGAGCGTAATCGTTTTCGTCAAAAAAGCACTACATTCAATATTTGAAACAAATCAAAAACGATGGAAATCCTATCCTAGTTGACACTGATTTTCTGGTACAAGACAGAGCATAGGAAACTGTAGTACCCTCTCAAGTGTTGTTGGCCGCGCTCCGTTAACCTTCGCTTATCTCTCTCTTCATCTATGTTATGATTCTCACACCTTAGATGCCATCCTGATTTGCGTCTGCGACATTCTTCATCCAGTTCAACCTATCATTCTTACACAACCCACATTTCGGCAAACATTATTTTCGGATACTTCCTCATCATTTACCTGGCACGAGTTTCATTCCTCCGACAATTACAAATAAATATGTAGTTCCTTCAAGCAACGTTCTGAAGTTCTCGCAGACTACTCCCTTCATTATCGCTTCATTTTTTTCTGCACAGATTGCCGATTAGGTTCACATGTGCTTTGAGGTTTTCCTTATTGTTTTTTTTTTCATACATATATTGATTGATTAAATCGATTGATCAAAAAATTACCTCTTCTCTGAGCCTTGTGTGATATCTAACCATCTCGATTGACTTCTGCTTTGGAAGAAAAAACTGCTCGAACTGAACTTATAGTTTCTAACAAATAGAACTTTACGAGTCCCAGCGTTCCACGGTTATTAAGAATTATGCTCAAGGTCAAGCGTAGCTGGGAAAAAAAGCCCCTTCTGAAAACGACTCCACCTCATCCTCCCTTTCTCATTCTTTTTATAGCCGTTCTTTTGACAATTAAAAATTTAAAATAATAAGGAAGTTTGAAGGAGCAAATTGGGGTTTGATAGATTAGCTGGAATAAAATAATATGATGTTGCAAAAATTGATAAAGAGGGTTGAAACAAATTTTAATGTACTATGTTATAAGTAAAACAGAAATATATGGTATAATATAGACGCCACAGACAGCTCAAAGGATTAAAAGTGGGTCAGTACGTATGTACACGTATAATTTGAAAACATGAGGAAGTTCTCTGTGTGCGTTCGAAGCACATTTTTCTGTTTTGACAGTGATCACGAATGTTCGAGCGTTCGATCTCCGACGGAATCTTGATTTTGGCAAAACGAAGAAAACAGCTGATAACGGCGCAGGTCACGCTCTAAAATTGTTTTCACTCGTTTTCTACAAACTTTACTCAATTTTACTCTTTGACAACGGTTACAGATGGTAAATAGTTCGACCTATGACTGAATCTTGATTATTGCAAAATGGAAAAAATCACTGAGACGAACACTTTGCTGGTAATGTTTCTAGAATTGTAGTTGCAACATTATTTACAGTATTCAAGTGCGATTTTGAGGTTTTAACCGATTGACACTAAACGTGATTGTAAAGGACTATAGGAGTGGTCACATTTCGTTAGGTAGAAATAAAGATTTATAATTTATTGATAATTTAGCGTAAAAGAAACCTAGAAGGAGAGTTAAACATGCGTTCTGTAAGTGAACGTCGTATTTCTAGAGAACCTCCTATTTTTAAAAGTTAGTCAAGAAAACCTTAATGATTCCAGCGGATTTCTCATGTTTTTTTTTCCACTAACTTTGAAGAGAAAACACTTTTAAAAAAGTAAAAGCAAGCTCTGACAGGAAAAATCCTTGCCTATAAAATTATCCAAACCTAATTAGATTTCATAAAGAAAGAGTTGAGTCAGCAAAATGTGTACGGCTGTGTTCAAAGTCGTACACATTTTGGCGCACAGCTGAAAACGCTCGTTTGTGAACCTTTGATGAGATATTTCGATAGAGGATCGAGGGAAAACCTATGACTGCAAATTTGGATTTCAGTAGGTGCTATGCTTGTCCTAAAAGCAAGTGGAGGAAATTCTTAATTCTCTCTCCTATTTTCGAATTTTTCTAAATTTGCTTTTGAGAGGAAATTAGAAAATAGAAGGAAGGATTTCGAATTTTTCAAACATAGGTTCTCAAAAAATTAGAATAATGCAACCACTATTGCTTAAACATAGGAGAAATTTGTCTACAGAAATGTTCATAATATTACGGGATGGATTTTCCTGTGAGCGTCGTTATTCAGTAACGCGTGGACCCCTATTATTTGCACTAATGTTATCCCTATATCCACCTATAGATGTCGCTTTTTGCGCTGTAATATGTAGCATCGAACTTGCTTTTTTGAGTGATAATGTGAAACTTTACCACTGGGTAAGAAATTTTCTCGGTGAAATCTGTAACCATAAGTACAAAAGTCTCACTTCTGTCAGGGATTGATCTTCGACAGTTTCACTGAAGAGGCGCTACATCACGGTGCATCATACACCAACTCTTTCGATCTATCTCTGGGCCCCTCATGAAACCATGTAATAGATTATTAGGATTAAATTTACATTCTTTAGAGTATATTTAACAGCTACTACCCTATTCTCCTTTCTAAATTGCTCCATTCATTTCTTTCCTCTCCTTTCGACCCTTACGAGCCTCTTTTGCTCCCACTCTCCTCTTACGACCCCTATGTTGAGAAAATCCCAGCGCTAACTGGCTTGACTCCTGATCATGTTATTAATGTCTATTTGTAAGAGATTCATGTCAAAAATTGACATACCCTTGCGATTCCAGAATACCATGCGGATTGCTGTGCACCTTCAAGGGAACCATATCTTTACAGTTCATGTAATAAGTGAAAAATAGTTTGGAAAGCTATGTTTCTTGAAAAAAAAATTATGTTTGGCAGTTGACAAAACTTCTCACTCAGTTATCAAAGGCTGATTGAGAAGCAGTTGGGATAATTGACTTCAGAAGAGCACTGGTATCCGATCCAAAATCTGACTAGCACAGGCTCTGGCTTTGTCAGCGTGCGTTGAAGCCACAAGGTCGCTGGTGGATCACTCTCGCTCACATAAATTACTATATTTGTTTTATTGTTTATCGTTCGTTCTATCAACCGTTCTTATCCAAAAGAAAGGTGACCGAGAGGATCTTCGGAACTATCGTCCGATTTGCTTGCTGAGCGTGTAATAAATACAAAGTATTCACTAAGATCATCCTCACGCAAATATCTAGGACGTTGGATGAAACCCAGCGTCAAGAAGAAGACGGATTCCACAAGAGGTTCAGCTGCTCGGACCACATTCGGATTCATTGTCAAGAGTCAGAGAAGTTTTCCAGGAATACCGCCTGTCCCTTGTTCCAACCTTTATCGACTATGAGAAAGTCTTCGACAGCGTAGAAACGAATGCAATACTGTCAGCGCTAATCTATCATGATGTGAACGTTTTGTATGTGAGTAAATTAGCCAATTGCTACGATCGAAGCACTACTGGTATACAACTTTTCCACCGCCCACTCGCCATACCCGTGGAAAAAGGGGTACAACAAAGAGATACTATATCGCTGAAGCTGTTTACGGCACTGCAATGGATAATGAAATCACTTTCTTGGGAAGAAAGGGGCATACGAGTTGATGGATGATTCTCGTCCAACCTTCGTTTTGCATTCGTTTCGTTCTTTTTCGAGAAGCACCAGTGAAGCAGAAACAATGTTCAAGGAATTGAACGAAGCATTGAAGAGAACAGGACCGCGAATAAAAAGAAAGAAGAAACAGTTCATGAAGAACGCCTACTGCGAGGACGGAGGAGTACAACTTGAAGGCTCCCAAATCGTGGAAACTTCGTCATACACATATCTCGGACGTTCTATGAATATCGAAACTGACTTGAAGGAGGAACTGAATAGAAGTATGAGAGCAACATGGGCAGCATTCACACCGTCCAGGGAAGCTATGAACCAACTGAAGGAACAAGATCTCCGTGCCCATCAGTTCGACTCGACACTTCTTCCAGCGCTCTATTACGCAGCGGAGACGTGAGCAGACGACATTGCCACGTTAAAGAAGCTACTCACTATCCACAGACCCCTTGACAATTTCGTCTGAAGTTTAACTGGCGCATACAACACCTAACCTGTCTTCGCGGCTCAGTCTTACAAGCAGTGTTCCGTTTTCTCGACCCAGCGGATATATATATATATATATATATATATCGATAGCAAAGCATAGATGAGCTGCTCACATTATGAGAAGAATCGACGATAGTTGGACTAAAAGAACGCTAGAGTGGATCTCAAAAAATGCTAAACGCCCTCGAGGGAGACCGCTCACGAGGTGGGATAATGTGTTCGCTGCACGAATGAACCTGCGGAGAGTTCAGCTGGATACGGCTCAAGGACCTAGCCAACGTCAATCATGAAACTTGAGGACATCTATGATGACAACGGCTAGGTAACGAAACGAGTGGAAGAGATGCTTGGCCCATACGTCCAGTGAAGGCGAGCCATCTAAGTATCTATCTAAGTTTCAATTGCTTGGAATTGATGTGACCACATCTCGTAATTGTATAGATTTCTCTAAAGGCAAAAAGAAATGCTGTAGATATTATCCTCGACTTCAAAAAAGAAAATCAAAAGCAAATAAACTGAAGTTAAGTTGTTTGAAAACGTCATACTGGATACACTTCTTAGATGCTATTCTACTCACATTTCAATTTTTTGGTTCCTACATCTAGTGCTATTTTATTTAGTGAATTATAAAGTGTTTTTTGAGAGCTTTTTTGTGTAGAGAAGAAAATAAACTTTCAGACATCTTATTACCCCTTCCGCAAACTGTCGAAGTAAAATTCTGCTTTTGAAATGTTTAGTTAAAGGCAGCATGGCAAGAGATTGAGAGTGCTAAAATTTCTCCGCGAATGAACAGAGGTAGGGGTGTTGTTCACGAATATGAGCGAATACGAAAAAATTCTTCTTATTATCCAGAAAAACTGCGTGAGGAACCGCTCCTTTCCTGTTCTGTTTACGAGGTAATGATGTACCAGTTCTGCCAAAGCAGATTTAGCCTTGCGTCCGCCAACGAGAGAAATTACAATGACCTGCTTATGCTGTTTCGTACGTTCGCTGGTAGATGCAGCACGTACGCCACCTCTTGCTGATCTAGTGCGTCACTGGTCGCGGGATCCGGTACGACAGAGCCGTCTCCTACACTGCGCTTTTCTTCTGGATAAGTTTGGGGGTGGGCAATGAGTATGGTCTCGTGCATTCTTGCGAACTAGATTCCTACTTTTCCTTATTCGTGAGGAGAGCCACACAACTTCTGATTTCAAGTGATAGATATTAGAAAGAGCAAGCATTGCTTGAAGGATGATCTAGCGGTGGGACTTGTTAAAGTATATCAAGATTTTGATCGATTTAATTGAATATCACGATTAGTGTATCAGAGTTCTCAAGAAATGTTCACTTCAATCCAACGGAGTTTCTTTACACTTATCTACGAGTATAAAATGTGACTTTCTTACTGGAGAAGTGAGAAGTGAGAAAACGAGGTACGTTAGAACACTCCTCTATGTACACGTTCCGGTACTCTCAGCAACCTATTCATTGCTTTTCTTTGAGTGAGCTGGAACTTTGGCGAGACCTCATTAATCTTCGACCGCACGCGCTTGGATGCGACGCAGGCAGAAGGGTGGCGCAATGCAACTGAGAGTCGTTTTTTTACGATGATTAGGGAGAGATGAGCGGATCTACCCTGGATCTCGCAATCTACATCTACAGCTTTTCCCTCGAATTCCTTCACCGCGTTAGATTCGTAACATGCTGCCCTTAAAGACTTATCTTTGATCATTCCTCATCATCCACGTTAAAAGGTTCCTTCTTTTCCGGCCGATATAGCGAGAAGCGCTAGCTTTATATCTAATGGTTATATCCAATTTCAAAGCAAAAAAAAGAAGCACAGGTTGCATTATATACTCCCATTAGATAAATATTTTTGTGGACCCCATTCGCAATCAAAAAATTCTAGATTGTAAAGTTTCGTAATATGCGGCCCTTAAGATCATAATTTCGAGATACACATGAATTATATAACCCATACAGATTTCGAACTATAAATTTTGAACATTGAGAATTGGAAACACAAATATATTTCCCCGCCTTTGAGACCTAGATCGTTGAGCAGGACAATATTGGTCCAGCACATTCGGAAAGAGAGGAGCAAAAAGTGGGTATTGGTGTAGTCAATTCGTAAAGATAATCATTTCCATAAATCATCTATAGTAATGTCAATAATGCCAACTGTTTCGAATATAGGGATCGAATCGGAAGAAATACTAAAGAACGTGGGACGTCTTTAAGAAACTGAAGACACCAGAAGAGCTCCTCCTATTCCTTGACTTACATACGTTCAAGGATGCGGGATCAAAGGAAAGTAACCAAGTCATGAATATCGCGCTCTAACCTAACGAGGACACCTCCCGAGCACCTCGGAGGCCTTCTGTGGTTTCTGATGAAGTTCAGCGATGACCTACCGCAGACGGCGATCTGACCTGTTGCTATCTGTTAGCCATGTTCTCTTTACACCCCCACACGCACTCATCGGCTGTTTTGTGGCGATCGATACCGCGCTGCTCGTGCTCTTTTCTAGTAGCTGTACCAGCTTCTGCTGCTTCACTCCCTTTTCTTATTAAAAAGTGGTAGATGGTGCAGTTCTGAAGAATTCCATTCCATTCTGGTTCCACTCCAGTCATTCCTATTCTCTTCAGTTCTCAACGATGCGTGCAGCTGTTGAAGAGCTTGGTTTGTTAATTCTCCCGGGAATTCCACTTTTTTTCGATGATTTTTCGACATTCCCAGAATAATAAGGTCTTCGTAGAGGGTGTTCTTTCTTACAGAACAATTGTGCAAGATGTCAGCCATCGACTCCGGCGAACGACCACCAATGAATCAGGTACGAGACTTCGCGTTATTTTGTGTGATATTTCACTCGTTTTCCCCGGCAGCTATCATACCTACAAGATTCTCCGCAAAACTTCCTTTTACCAGGATATCCTTCCATTCTCAGCTTTAGATCCCCTAAATCAATCCATTAGGCTCGCTTGAACATAGTTCTTCTTCTGTTTTCTTCATTTTCGTTTCTCCCGCATTTTCAGGTCCTTTAGCACCTTCATATGCAAAGGAAGGTCACCTTTACGTATTAAGAAGAGATAAAATGTGTTTTTAAAGCACTCAAAGTCTCCAACAGTCATTCTAAACTGTTAATTATCACGTTCTTCGCTCTCTTCAATTGATATATCTGGCAGAAATATCTTTCAACGTTCCCTTTTTATTTCGTTAGAGTGGTCATAGAGTTGCTAATTCGTGTTGATTTTCACAAATTGAACTTTCTTTGCTCTTGTTATTTTTTTCTCACGACATCTACAGCTGCTTCTAATCGTCGCGACTATAATCGCTTCTACTTTCATGAGATGATCTTCGATTTTGTTGCAACATTTTTCGTAAAGTTCCACGAGTTTTCGCTTTTCTTTTCTTTTTTTATATCGTTGCGGGCTGGAATAAGTATTAACGATCTTGATCACTAAGCGAATGAATGGTCATCGAGTGCGAACTCGTTCCCTCCCTATGCTTGCTTCATTCAAGGAAAAGTCAGCACTGAAATAATTCAAAAGCGTCTCTTAATCACCTGGATAAACTGAGTTCTCAGTGAAATTGTTTTTTTATAGTTTTGTAGTCGTACTTGTAGGCACTCTTAATATGTTTGAAATTGCCGGATAAGACTTGGTAGTTTGTCTTCTTATCTCTCTCCTTATCTTTATTCTTATCCTTCTTCTGATCATCTATTTTACTTTGCAAATTCCGAGTTCGTAAAGCAATTAAATTAATCATAAAACTGTCCAAGTTCTAAATTAGGGTGCAAAGATATCATGGTGGGGACGAAATCACTGGTAAATCAGTGAATCCTCTAGATATATATATATATATATATATATATCTAAGAGTTTCTGGAACGTTTGTAGCTCTAGGATCTACATGCTTCTAGCTTTATATATATATATATATATATATATATATATATATATATATATATATACCAATCAGAACGTCCGGCTAAAGCCGGACTGGACTTCAGACTTTCTGTGGTGTTCGCTTCGCTTGCTTTTACTGATCAATGAAAATTAATAGTAGTGGCATTTTCTGTAAAATAAGGAATGTGTTTCAATGACAACGCTTTCTTCTCCTTTCTAAAATAAATTTAGGCGAAAAACTTCATAGTATTCTTTCTAAACGCGTCACTTCTACATTTGGAGAGCATTCAAACTTCAGCTCCATACACTCCTTACCAATATATTATAGACGAAATTTAAAAGCATTAATCGAAATGTGGTTTTTCTCCTGTTTCCCTTCAACAGTTATCAAAGAATGATGTTTTGGAATAAAAAGACGTAAAAGACATCATCCTACTGATAAAGATAACGTTCTACGCCAGATCATGTAAACTGTTAGCTACTATTTAAGCAGCCGTTTGCATGCATTTTCCACTTTCTGAGGAAGGCATGCTACCAACTTGAGGCGAGCGAAGAAGGAAATAGACACGCGGGGAGTCATAAAGGTAGAAAGCAACGCGCACAGTGGCCACGGCTATGAAACGGCTTTAACCATTTACCTTTTGCGACATGCACACGAAGATATTGCGCACCAATCCGACATCGCGAGTCACCTTCTATAGGTATCTGGCGCCGCCGCACCAATCCGCCGCACCAGCTCACCAATATCAATGCTTATACATGTCTGAACGTCTGGCTAAAGCCGGACTCCAGAGACCTGTCGTGTTCGCTTCGCTCCCCTTCCCTGATCAATGGAAATTAATAGTGTATTATTCTCTAAAAGTAAATTTGTGATGGTCTAACGACGCTTTCTTCCTCTTTTTTATTATAAACAAAGGAGAAAGGTTTTATAGTTTTCCTTCTAAATGGGTCAGTTCTAAACTTGGAAAATATTCAAACTTCAGTTTCAAACACTCCTTCGATGCCAATATAATGTTGACACAATTTGAAAATATCACTCGAAGTATGGGTTTTCTTCCTACTTTCCCCAATCACAGAAACATGAAATGACGTGCACGACATCATCATAGTGATAAAGATAACGTTCGTATCATATAAACGGCTAGCTACTATTTAAGCAGCCGCTTGGATGCGTGTTTCCACTTTCTGAAGAGGTGATGTTACCATCTCGAGCGAAAAATGCAAAGAAGTAGATGCGTGGAGATGTCGTAGAAGTGAAGCGCAACACGGATAGTGGCAACAGATATGAAACGGTTGCAACGTCTCATTTACCTTTTGCAACATCCACACGAAGTTATTGCGTGATACTACTGCACCAAAGAACATCAATTCCACACCACTGGACCCGTCGCACCCCTTTTTATAGCTATTTGGCGCCGGAGCACCAATTCGACGCCGTGGGACCCGTCGCACCTCTTTTTCGAATTTCGTGACTCAAAGACAAACACACACACACATACACACACGCACACACGGACTAAGCTCGTTATTATATACCAGTCTCCTCCAGCTAATGCCGGACTTCAGACTTTCCGTGGTGTTTGCTCGCTTTCACTGCTCAACGAAAATTAAAAGGGGAATTAGGGGGATTGATACAGAGGACAGAAGGGTATTAATTTAAAGGCAAAGCAGTTGCCACATTAAAAGGTTCGTTAGCCAGTCGCATCTTGGGCCGTACAAATAAAAGACGGTGTCACTGCAATATACTAGTGAAATTAGAGCTGTGTATCTCTAACAATCTTTCTTCGTCTTTTTATTATAAATAAAGGCGAAAGGTCTCATAGTCTTCTTTCTAAACGCGTCAGTCTTACATTTGGAGAACATTCAAACTTCAGCTTATCAAATAATAAAGATAACAACAGTTATCAAATAATGTTTTAACTTAAAATGACATGGAAGACATCATCCTACTGATAAACATAACGTTTCACGTTAGATCATATAAACATTTTGCTGCTACTTAAAGGCATCACTCCACGAATCTGAGGTGGTACGGACTTCAGGTGGAGTACTCTTATAAAGGATAGTGGATTATTGGAGAGAAGGGTACCTCCGTCCATTTCTTCCTAATTGCCGTAAAAACGGCCCGGAAGGTACGGCTTCAGGCGTACTGGCGCACTATGTCCTACAAGGAGTTCGACTGGAGCGCGCCAGCCTTGTGCGGCGCCGCATCTTCCGGGCTGTTTTTTTACGGCAATTAGGAAGAAATGGTGTAATCACCCTCCTCTCCATAATCTACTATCCCTTATAAGAATACTCCACCTGAAATCTGCACCATCTCAGATTCGTGAGGTGATGCGTTTAAGCAACCTTTTGCATGCGTGTTTTCCCTTCTTGGGAACAGCATGCTACCTACTTGAGGCGAACGCAGACACACGGTGGAGTCATAAAGGTGAAAAGCAAGGCGCCCAGTGGCCACGACTATGAAACACGACTGCAACGTCCCATTTACCTTTAGCTACACATTCCTTAGCTATCAGACGTCGGGGCACCAATTCGACGCCGTGGGACCCGCCGCATACCATTTTATAGCTACCTAGCGCTGGCGCACCAATCCGACGTTGCGCGACCGGCCTCACCGCCATTTATAGCTTTACGAAAAATGCGCGCCAATCCGACGCCGATGGACCCGTCGCACGCTCTTCTATATATATCTGCTGCCGGTACACTAATCCGACGCCGGTGGACCCGTTGCATACCATTTCATAGCTACCTGGTGCCGAAGCACCTATCCTGCGCCATGGGACCACACGTTACAGACTAAGCCCGCTATTATACAGCATGATCATTGCATATGTCCCACGTGGTACCTTCGCATGTTTTATGCTCTGGAAAAACAAGCGCATGGATAGAAATACAAAAAAAAATCTTCGCTTTCTACAGAAATGAAGTATTGAAAATTATTCTAACCAATCTTACTGTCACTTTTCTTGACAAACTTGTATCAAAAATAAATTTTACCTTTTCCTATTACTCATTTTTTGTTTAATCTTGTAATCCGTTAATTCTCTATTTGGGAATCCTGGTCGAAAAGGAGAGTTTGCAGAGTACCTTAGTGTTCAGTATCCTCTTTACCTTCTTTTTATTCGCACTTATACACTTTTTTAATCATATTTGCAACCAAACTGTCAGATTTCGAATTCGAAAGTAATGTGAGCTCAATTTATTTATGGTCCCGCTTCTTTGCTTAATACGGTTGTTGTTTCAGCGGTTGCTCCTGGTTGCGACGAACTATGTATGTAGAATCTTTGTAATGTGTATGTTAAGAAGTAGCCGTGGCCATAAATAAAATCATGCTATATAATAACGGGCTTAGTCTGTCACATGTGTGTGTTTGTGTTTGTCTGCCTGTGTGCCACCAAATTCGAAGAAGGGGGTGCAACGGGTCCGTCGGCGTCGGATTGGTGTGAAGGCACCAGATAGCTGTAGAATGGATTGCGACGGGTCCCGCGGTGTGTTACAAAATGGGGTAAGACGGGTCCCGCGGAGTGCTACAAACTGGGGTGAGACTTTTCGCATGTCGCAAAAGGTAAATGGGACATTGCAGCCGTTTCATGGCCATTGCCACTGGGCGCGTTGCTTCTCACATCCATGACTTTTCACGTGAGTTCGGCTTTAGCCGGACATTCAAACTTGTTTATAGTAATCCGGGTAGACATTCAATTCGATAACACATTTTACACCAAGAACAGAAATTGCAGGAAAATGCGAAATGACAGAGAATACGAGATTTTAATAAAGGATTTATTTCCACTCCCCATGAACCAAAAAATGCGACTCTCAAATCAAATAGGTCAAAATTATTTGTACCACGTGGGCAAGTGAATATTTCAAACTACATGGATGAAATAATGAGTAGAAATTGATCCTTATGGGACAGTACGATTTAGAACTTACTACATAATTTAACAGCTCTTTTGGATACCTCTAGTTTATGTTTCTTTTCCACTTTTTTTCTTCTCCCTCTTTTTCCTTTCCTGTACTACATACTTTTGAAGTCTTGTTTTCACGGGATATCATCAGACAAACGAACAAAAATTATTCAAGGAAGAATACGATGCTGAATGTGGTGGAAAGCCATCGAACGACGTCCCTGTACTGCGTAAGGTGGGCAGGTATGAACCATTAAAATTTTTTGATTTTAGTTAGAGTAGATTCATTTGAAATGTTAATTTGAGGGCGCTTCATAGCTCCTACTGCTATCCATTCACAGGAGTACGACCATTTTTGCACACTCTGTTTGGTTTTATGCCAATACTCGACTGGCTACCTAAATATAAATTCAAAGAAGACCTAATTAGTGATGCTATTGGTGGATTTACAACTGGAGTAATGCATGTTCCACAAGGTTATTTCTTTTTTTCTTTCAGGGTGCTTTTTAGTACAATTTTAGTGTACTGGGCTCAGTCTCATTTTGACATGTTTCTGTATGTTCTTTTCTTATGCTTCGGAACCGATTCTATCCAGGAATCGCTTACTCAGTTTTGGCCGGTGTGGATCCTGTGTATGGGCTTTACTCATCATGCTTTCCAGCGTTCTTCTACATGTTTTTTGGGACTTCACGACATGCCTCAATAGGTAAGCACACGCTCTGGACATCCTAAAACATCTTCGAGGAGGATTTAAAGTAAAACTCGTCCGAGAATATGAGAAGAGCTGAGAGAGTGTTCCCTCCTAATGCGACCAGACAGAGGCCGTGTTGACCTCTACAATCAAGGGATGAGCTTATCGTTATCCAAATATGGAAGTTTCTTTACATTTATTGCTGATCCAGAAAGATATCAAGGCACATCGGTAGACCGAAAACGGGTATTCGAAGAAAACGATATCTCTGGGATTACTGGTTATGTCAGAATCTCGCCACATTTGAAAAAAAAACTGAGGAATTCCGAATTATTGGACTTCCTTATGTACATCTTTTAACAAAGCAGATATAGTTTTACCTCAGAACTAACTTTTATTCAAACAGGACAGCCCTTATTACTACGACACTTCGTAGTAGATCAATCCCAGAATTTTCTAGACATTATTTCCAGGATCATTCGCTGTGGTGGCACTAATGGCAGGTGTAGCAAATGACAAAGTGATGCAGACACGAGGAGGTGGTTCTGTAGAATTAGCAAGAAATTCCACAGATTCGCTGTTTGACGTCGTTACACATTACGATGTCACCCCCATCCAAATCGCAACCATGCTCACATTCTCCATAGGAGTTTGGCAGGTCAAACAGTTTCGTCTTTACTCATTATGAGAAGAAATATTTCCTGTGCAGTTGTCAGGGCAGTGTTTCTTAGAACGTCCCATCTCACATCCTTTACACAAAATCATTCACTTTTTTCGTTTTCAGATCCTCTGCGCACTTCTTCGCCTTCAATTTGTGATGACGTACTTCTCGGATCCACTTGTATCAGGATTCACAACGGGTATGCATTTACGTAGAGATATGTATGTCATTTGTTCAGAAAACACGAGCTGATTTTGCAAAGATTTTAGGCGCTGCAGTACACGTGCTTCTTGCCCAAGTAGATGATATTATGGGCGTTCGTGTTCCTAAAGTTTCTGGTCCAGGTTACTTGTTTGTGGTAAGTAAAGCAATAAATTGATCTTCAGCCCTGCAGTTTGCGAAAAGCGGACGAGAATTTAGAAATAAGGGTTGAAGTGTAGCCAGATAACTTTAATACCTCCTGAGAAACCATATATCTGGTCATCATCCTGAATCATCTACAAATTGAGAAAATAAATCAAATCTCAAGCCTCTTTTTCAAATCTGTTTCCAAACTCAGCTCTAATGATTCTTCTTATTTCGCTAAAAGATAATATCTACAGGTAGTTCGGTTGGGAAAGAATGAATGTGTTAATGAATGCAGAGGGAAAATCCTTCACGTTAGATTCCTGGAGTAATTAACATCAAAATTCCTTCGTGAGGAAGAAGACATTATTATTTCGTCTTATTACAAAACGGTGACGGCGTTTTTCTCGACATTTTTCCTGGGACAAAATATTTTTGGAACTCGGCTTCACGCTCACTCGCACAGCGTAGCAATTTTTTGTCTTTGCATCTCGACCAATGCGCAAAAATGTGAAACATCAGCTAAGCGGATGAAATTACTCCAAAAAAATTAAGATTCGTTTCGATAACTGAGAGGTTCGCCCGTCCATCTCTTTACTTCTATTAGTGTGTTGCATTTTAATGTCACACTTAAATGCATCACCCCACGAATCGAAAAAAACAGCACGGAAGATGCGGCTTCGAGCGTTCCGGGGCGCTATTTTCCACAACGAGTTCGATTGCAGCGCGCCAGCCTTGTGCACGCGTCGCATCTTCTGGACCTCTTTTTTCACGGCAATTAGGAAGAAATGGACGGATTCACCCTCCTTCCTATAATCTGCGACCCCGTATAGACGCAACCCACCTGAAACCCGCACCACCCCAGATTCGTGGGGTGATGCCTTTAATCAATAAGAGACTACTGGGATGTATGCTGGTGAAAATAATTATAAAACACGTTATGGCTGATTGAAAGAGCAGTTCTTGAAGTGTTGGGAATTTCGAGAAGTAAAAAACAGTATGTCGAAGATGATTATTTATTCTGAAGGGAAAATTGATTCTGAATGCATTTTCTAACACTGAAACATGGATTTATGGAATTTGCAGGAATTTGAAATGAGTTCTTTAGTTTTCTGCAAGGACAGATCCTGCAAACATCATTCCATGTTATTTCGATTTAAATTATTCCACTTAAAATCCTTTTATGTTCTTGAAGTAGAATTTTCTTGTGACGGAAATATGCTGAAGATAATGTGATAATGACAATTACTGTCCGAGATTATCTATTCCCTGTTAAGAATTCTTCTGTCGTCCACCTCAAATCCACTGTTTTCTAGGAAATCTTTTCTATCTTTAAACATGTAATCTTAATACTCATGATCCTGTGTATTTAGAACTTTAGTGTTTCTTCTAGGATATTTTTTTTTAAATTTCGGACTTGTCTTCTCTGGAAAGATTTCTCCAGGATTAAATTAGACAATACTTCATCTAATAAATGATCAGAAGTAAAGGCTTTAGTTTATGCGCGTAGAAAATATTTTTCGGAATCCTCTAGCGGCTACGTTCCTGTTTCCAAAGAAATTTGAATTAAAGAAATCATGCGAACATAAGAGATGTAAACAGAGTATTCGTCGGATTTTATGGGGGAAGTTTTTCAATCGTGTGCTGGTCAAACTCGGTCCGCGTTTTCTTTTGTTGTCCATCTGCGTGCGGCCGCTTTGCGGCCCATCATTCGCCTGTTGCTCGCTAGCTCAGTGAACGAAATGCATCTGTTTCGTTTCAACGTGAACTTGTAATTTTTAGAGAGTTTATGATCTCGCTGTACGCGTTCCTCAAGTGAATTACGTCGCTCTTGCGGTGTCCTTCGCTTCAATGACATTCCTTTTCGCTGGAAAGGAGTTTCTATCACCTTATCTGGCCAAGAAATTCAAATTGAAGCTGCCGATTCCTTACGAGCTGATATTGGTGAGGATTTGGTATTGGATTAGTCATAGTTTGGAAGCATCTCTTCATAAATACGGTGTTTTAGGTGGCCATCACTGCTGGATTGTCGACGTTGTTCCACTGGCATGAAAATAATTCTCTGGAAATAGTCGGCGATATCCCAGCTGGGTAAGTATGGAATTGATGATTTTTTTTGCAACTTTTGGGAGGGCCCATTAAAGAAAATAGAAACTCATGGTTTGAACGATTTGGGCTATTAAAGAGCCTTCCATCAAAAAGCTGGCATTTGGTAAGGTGGCTCCTACTTGCACCTGCCTTTAAAAGGTATTTTATTGCTTCTCTTCATTTATATGCTTCTGAAAAATTTATTAATTCCGCATTTTTATGCTGTTATTTGTAATTGCTGTAAGGGAGACACTAGAATATTTTATTCAGTAGAATATTCACCCATATTTTCCGGGCCCATGTGTTCAAATGATGACTACAAATAGAGTGACTACGAAGTTAACTACGAAATTTACGAGCATTGCATTATGTAAATATTTTTTGTAGGAATTATTGACTAATTTGTTATTATTAAAACGTGTATGAAATTGCATATATTCCCTAGTAAAATGGATATTGGGTAATTTGTTGATGGAGGGATCGGTTTGCAAATTCCGCACCATTCATTGCAGTCGTTTTAATCCACTCATCTACATATGCGTACTTCAAATCATTTTTTGAATTACAAAGTGACTCTTCATAGTTTCTACGAGGAAAAGACAAGTGCAAACGCTACTGCAACAACGTTGTATACATGTCAATAAACAACATTTACATTTTTTTCGGCTCCCAAAGGACGATAATTAAGGTTTGCAGAAAAGATAATACACCGGATTCCCAAAAACATCGGGATCTAATGAAAAGTAGATTGCACCCCCGCATACTCTGTTAATGCGAGGATAGAAAAAAAAACAAATCAAATCCTACTGATTTTCAGCAGTATTGCTCCACAAAAATAGAAACGAACGCATATTCGTATTTCTATTCGTATCAGTGATCAATTAGTAGTCCCCATATTAGTATTCAACTATTCTGTTCAGAAAAATCACATGAAAGAATCCACGAGTGGGGTGGGCACAAGAAATCCGTCTCAAAATTCCGGCTCCTTTACGCATTTCTCTTCAAATGTCACTTGCTTGTTTGAGTATTTAGGGATTCAAGGAGTAAAAAACCAAAATATTCCATGTGAATGGAATTTTGAACTGGGAATTTCTTTAAATAATAAACTACAGCATATATTTAGAACCTCTCCCCGCTCTGAACAAATAGATCCATCTTCAAGGCATAAACACACTGTTTACGCATATAATAACTGTTTACGCTATTATCTAATTATACAAACAGGCGATGGATGCGTTGAGTGTGTAGAAATGCAGGCAAAATGAATAGATCTGGTACACAGACTTCCTGAGCCCCAACTGCCAACATTTTCAATCCTGAAGGAATGTTTAATGCAATCTATTGGTATCGCTATTGTTATCATCGCCGTGCACATTTCTATGGCAAAAATGCTGGGGAAGAAATTCAACTATCATGTGGATGACAGTCAGGTGAGTTCGCTGTTCGCCAGTGTCTCCAACCAAAAAGATATTTTCGTTCAAAAGTAACCACAGGAGAATTTCATATCCGTCAAAACTTTCATTTTTCGTACATACACATTCTTTTTTGATTTTGCAATTTTAGTTTAGCGTTTTTTGACTCTTTCCTCCTAGTGATTTTCCTCCAGGAGTTGTACGCTATTGGTCTGACGTCTGTCCTAGGAGGGTTCTTCCCTGTCTATCCTGTATCGACAGCACTTGGTCGCACTATGGTCAATGTGAAAAGCGGATCGAAAACTCAGGCATAGACCCCTCAAACAAAAGTCCTCTCCTTCTTCATGCAAGCCTCAGTTTTCAGCTTTCTACTGTGTTCAGCTGCGCTTTCCTGTTGGCGATTATTCTATGGCTTGGCCCTCTGCTTAGAGACCTTCCGAAGGTATTTTGCTGCGCTTTTGCTTCACAAACAATTTCACCGAAATGTTTTGACCCACGGACACGAAGATCTATTAATATATCTATCAGGGTATTCGTCTTGAATGAAAATTACACAATTTCGAGTTAAATGTGGAAAAAAAATTTGGAATTCGATCTTTGGCAGAATAAACAATTGATATCAAGAGATATATTATAAATAGCTAATAACAGAATGAGGATAATAGTGTTGCATAACCGTTGCGATATCATACTACGATTTAGAACGCCACAGGAAACATCGGGTGAGGAACAATTTGTGATTTTTAGTGCGTGCTGGCATCGATTATTACTGTCGCTTTGAAATCGATGTTTTCGAAGTACGGAGAACTGAAGAGGATATATCCTGTGTCGAAAATCGACTTTGTAAGTGCTCCATTTTTTTCTGGCTTCAGGGCATTTTTATCTTCTTTTCCTCTCCTAAGGACACAAAAGGCAATAAATGCTGGCTAGAATTTTCCGAAGAGGTGTGCTTTACACTTGAGTGGAGGAGTCTTGTACTTTTACATGACCAGGAGTATCTCCAGTTGTTGCATAATTCGTCAGAATATAAAACCATCTGGTTCAGATAATTTGGATAGTCTCTTTTGTTTGCACCGCCTTCATTGATGTCATGGAGGGGTTGGCGATTTCTTTGCTCTTCGGTTTATTTACTGTGATTTGCAGGTCACAATGGTACGGCACTCTTTTTCATATTTTGTGGTTTGAAACTGCTGTGGTCGTTTCTCTTTTTCACTGACAAACCTTTTTAAGTCCAAAATGGCAATATTTCTTTCAAACTGTAGAGGATCAACAAAACGGTGAGAAGACAAGCGACAATCCGGATATTTGTGTGTTCCGTTTTGACGGACCGTTATTATTCACTAATGTTGAAAGGTACATAGCATTTTTTGAGAACTTTGGAGATTTTTTAAACGTGCGAAGTCATGTAGAAAGAAGCATCAAGAAAACATTATTTTTGCAATGCAGGTTGGATTACTGTCACATGAAAATTTTTCTAAATTAGAATCTAACGAAACTTACGAAGTAACGGAACATTTTTTCTTGAAGTCAATGCACAAGATATCTAAGAAACACGATACACATCAGAATTTTCTTTCTAATCCATTTTCCATTTAAGGTTCAAAAATTCATTAAAGAACACTATAGATCACTGGATGGCTGGGCAGGAAAAGAAGAAATCAGAGGTAATTTCAATCTCTTTTTCAACCCTCTTCCTCCGACCCGGAAAACTAAATTTCAAATCTTCGATGCACAAGAAACGAGAACAGTATGTTTATCGCGAATTTCCTCGAATGTTGGAGAACTCAGCGTTCCTTAAGGAGTTTGGAATGGTGTTCAGACTTCTGTGACTTTTCCGTTTATAAGGCTCTCCATCTCAGGAGTCAAAGAGGGTTGGAGATTCTTCCGACATAAGGCGTCCTCAGAATCTCCACAAGAAAGAGGAGCTCCGCTTTCTTATCATTGACTGCTCCTCCATCGCATATTGTGATTACATGGCAGCGAATGCATTCAACGAGGTCAATAAACTCCATTAATATTTTACTAGTCGTTTTTTTAACTTTTTTTTTGCAGCTGGCAAAAGAGTTCAAGGACACCGGAGGGATTCTATACATAGCGGGCGCTAATGGTGAGCATCGAGCACTACAGGAAATGCCTTTCCCATTCACATCCTTCCATTTACTCGATTAACTTCTCTTCTAGGAGAACTACGTTCTGCGCTGGAAGCGAGTGGATTTTTCAAAAAGGTTGAGAAAGAAAATGTTTTCCCAACGCTCAAGGATGCTATAGCAATAGCAAATAGGAAAGGGTAGGATTCTTCTGTTCAGAATCCAAAAATTGGAAAATCTTTGCCCTTCTTTATATGCCAGAACATGGCTTTTAACAGAATGTATGTAAAAGCGGTGTGAATTTTTTGGTAGTCATATTGCTTGCGCCTTTTCCGAACATTTCTAAACCTACATTTTTCATTCTTTGATGGAGTTGTACTTCTTACAAATGCCATTTTCATATTTCTGTCATTAGAACTGGCTTTCTAGTCACTTTACGGAGGCTACAGGAAGTTTGTAGTACAGCCGTCGAGGAATTGTTGAGCTGGGTCGACCCACTAAAGTTGAACTTTGCTAAGGAAAATGCTTTATTTGATCATGGCCACGTTCCTCTGGTGCCCCAGACCACATTGTCGCAACCGTACTACTCAAAAATGGGTGCCTACTGAAAAATTGGTGTGCTGTTTACGATGGCCATTGTCAAATCAGCTGAGCATAAATGCATCTAGTTTAGAGCAGAATCAGCAGAACAATTCCTGGACGAAAATCACAGCTAGCACAACTACAGTTTCTTACTAGTTGTGGAAATTCTCTTCTTTCTTTTTTTGTTTTTGTGCTACAAGTAGTACATTTTTCTGGCTTACATCCTGGTTTAGGCGATTTTGTTCGACTAATTCATAATAACTGAAGTAACTGCAGAAATCATAATATTTATACTTCTCATTTTCTCTGAAGGTTAGTGAAAACTTTCTTTGCTGAAAATTCGCAGTATGCGAGTGAAAGTATTTAAAAATTATCAGACTATTTCATGTCTATCTGCCAGAAATTCACTCTAGGACTCTCATCTCTTCGCTCTTGGTAAATTGGTACCAGACTTGTTTATTGGATAAAAGCACTGTGTTGACAGATCGTCCGTCCTCCGCAGGCGCGTAATTGTGCAGGCCAGACAGCCAGTCAGAAACCTCGAACGATTCTGAATTGAAGACGAACGGGTTGGTGCTACCCGAGTGAGCTGATTGACACTGGACATTTTATCCTTTAATTTCTTTAAATTTATCTGGGACATCTTAAACATGTTATGTATTTATTTTTTCTTATGCATTCTAAGTGCTCTGCAATATTGAAACAACCAGAATACTGAGAAAAAACTATAAAAAATTTTCCGAACGCATTATTATATTTATATTAGGGGTGGATGTTCTCGCCCATCATTTTTATGTATAACTGCCTGATAACTCGTACTATCTGAGGAGCTCATGCCATCCCAGGTTCTTATCCACACCCAGAACTTAGAAATATATATATATATTAAAGATATCTAGATCAAGCAGTAAGCACCGAGTGAAAACGAATCTTTTCTTTCACCTTTCTTTGGAGATTAATGTCTTCTTAATCTTCCAAAACATTCCCTCAAAACTCTTTGAAGGCAATCCGGTGGATTTTAGAGGAGCCGAGGCGAAAACAAAGTGCGTTTGAGCGAATGAGTGGCTTAGCTGAAAGCTTTGCATGTGAAGAACAGCACCAAAAAAAACTAAGTACATCTCATTTTTCGTCAACCCATTATTGATTCTACTGCCTGAGCTCACCTTTGAAATAAAAAAACTATACGCTCTGCTGTGCATATTTTGGATACATTTACTTCGTGTCGTGTATTCAGAAGATGTGCTCATTTCTTCAAGAAGCACGTGATGATGTGTTACTGTGGAGATATATTTTGGATTGAAGCTAAAATAAAAATACGGTTTTTTAAAAGAAGGACAAGAATATGATTCAAACTGTTTTATTAATGTAATGAGCTCTCTTACTGTTTTCAGTTTCTAATTCTGGCAGAAATTGAGCGGTTCATACATAAACTTCGTGGTGGGTGTGGCGCAGTCGGCTAGCGGTCTGTTGTAGCCACACAGTCTACGGTTCGAATCCGCCCTAGTGCTCACAAAGCCTTTCATCCCTCCGCGGTCGATAAATTGGTACCGGACTTGTCTGGGAGGATAAAAACACTGAATTGATCATCGGCTCTCCCCCGCAAGTCATTGCATAGGCCAACACGCGTTCCAAAACCTCAACGATTACGAATTGCAGTAAAACGCATTGGCGCATCCCGAGTGGATTAATATGCCAGAGACTTTATACTTAAACATTGTATGTTCTGAAAATAAATTAATTGTGAGCGTTTATTTCAGAGTGAAATTTCACGTAGAAATTAAAGTCATTTTCAACATGCTACACTACTTTCGATAGAAAATTTCTCATTTTACAAGGCAATCCTGTTCTGATCTTCATTTTTGTTTTACACTCTTTTTTTCACTCACTTGTTGTTTTACTCGTTTTTACAGATTATTACAACGGAGTGTCAATTTGACAAATTGAAGCGGCATTTCTGACACGTTCTGTTTTTGCGATTAATCGAGGTGACAAGGGTGCTGAAGCTGCTTGTGAGATTTGCATAGTGCATGAATGCGTGAAGATCATCGAATAAGCCATGAAAAGAACAAAAAAGAAAGAAACAACAATAAAGACATGAAAGAAAAAACCAATAAGGCATCGAGAAACTGTTGAACGACGAGAGAAGGTTGGTGGAAACGATGAGAAGGACAACAGTTTAGTAATAGTGTAGTACATTGCCAACAAATTTGCAGTAGTTTTTTTTTTTTATTTTCAGAAGAGGAACTGGAGAAAAATGAATTTCCATTCAACCCGTCACAACTGAGTTGACCAGTGTGGGAACCGTTTTTGGGGCTAGAATTCCCGATTTTGAAGCGCGAAGAGAACTCGCATGGTCATTTTCAAGCGTAGCCTCTGCTTCATGGAACACCAACCAAAACTGCAGTGACGTTCCCGCGATTAAATCGAAAACCAGTTGGTGTAGAGGATGCTTCATTTTGCCCATTACAAGTCTCTCCTTCTTGAACTGAGAAAACAAGAACTAACAGCGCTGAAAAGTCAGAATAACATAGTCTTGTAGTGTGAGGAACTCTCTTCCGACCGACATATAACGCTTTTGGAATAATTTTTATTCCTATCTGCATTTTTCGCTTTAAAAAATACGCCCATGACTTGACTCTCAACATTCAGGATTTTTGGTCCTTTCGTCGCGTCCTGTTGTCGAACTCCTATGGTCGATGAATCTTTTGTAGACATAATCGATTCGGGACGATTACTTGGCGCTGCCGTCTAGTCACTCACTATGGTACGGAGCCACTTGGCTATCACTGAACAAAAATATTCAAACATTTTTTTCTGGAGCTTTCAGATCTATCAAAAACATCTATGATTGTACGAACAGCAGCAGAAAAAGATATTTCTAACATCTCATTCACTAGAGAAAACATGTCTCTATGGAAAAGTAAGGGATTCTCATTCGTCTTGCCGACATCATAAAGTTTATCTCGGAAAATTTCCGACTTCTTAGCATTCTTTTTCAGAAACCTGATGAAAAATCTTCCTTCTTGAACCTTTTTTAAACCTATTTTTCGTGTTGAAAAATGGCATTTCAAGGTGATTTTCGTGCCACATTATTGGGAATATTCAATTCTTTTTTTTCACCTTATTAAGTGGCATTTCGTCATGTAACACTTCCTGGTCCTGAATTACGAATTTTTCGATTCAAAACCGAAGAACATTTTTTCTTTGTTGCCGCAAAATGGTCGGAAAACCCTCCCATATATGATAAAATAATGCTCCATTCAGCGATTAATGTGCGCTACAATACCGTTTAGGACAGGATACCACAAAATTGACGATGATTTGTTTTACAAGAATAGACTGCTGAGGATATATAATTGATTTTCGTTCGCGGACGCCGTACGTATACGATAGTGGGGAGTAAGGTGTCTCGTAAGGGGAATTCGTCACGGAAGGTAAGTTTCCTCCGACGCTTTTCAGGACGATTAGGCGCGATTAATCGTTACTCTCATTATCGTAATATAAACCTCTAACACTATTTTCATTTCGTGGTATGAAGCCTTTAGTCCCTAAAGGTTTGGGTGTATGCAAATTTTATGTTTAAGGTTGTCGCTCATCAGAAGAAATCAAAATTCTAGTACGAAAGTTGCAAAAAAGTGTCTATATCTAAGACTATCTTTGGGATTATAGCTCTAATTCTCGTGTTAAGAAATTCGCATTTGTCCTAAAAATCCTCTTCCTCAAAATAATCTCAGACATAGATCTATATCCATTCCTCTCTCGAAATGAGCCCCTCAGCATTAGTTTACTTTTTATCGAATTCTTCAATTAACCTATATTTCAATGACCCGAATAACGACTGTACTCTGGGCTTTTTAAGTATAAAGGATAACGTGTCTGGCGTTAATCAGACCTCTTGGGATGCGCCACCACGTTCACCTCAATTCAGAATCGTTTACGCTTATGAACGCGTAACTGGCATATGCATTGAGGGGTTGGTCGGTGTGTCAAGTCAGTGTTTTATCCTCTCAGACAAGCCTGGTATCAATTTATCGATCCCGGAGAGATGAAATGCTTGGTGAGACTAGGGCGGATTCGGATATCCGATCGATCGTGTAGACAGCGGAATCTCTAACCGACTGCGCCTACACCCGCCTTATGATTTTTTGAAAGTTTGTTTTTTGAGGTCCTGAGAGTTTTTTTTTCTGGGAATATTTCTTAGTTTTAATAATTAATAATTTAACTATTTTAATCCCCATAGCATTTCTCTGAAGAGCTGGGTACGTGACATTGTTTACCTATTGGGAGTGGGGGGAAGACAAATGAAATGTCACCGCGACAATAATTTTAGTTTGTGTGGGCAGAAACGAACTCGAGAATTCTTCTGGAATAAATTCCTTAGTCCTCTCTATGACTTACGTGACTCAATCGGGGGCGGGTGTTATGGCCTAACGGCTATCCGCGTCATCGCCGGGGTGTGTCAAACTCAAACATATCCGAGCCCATCCCGTTCAATCCTCAGTTAGAGCTCGCATAGGATCTATCCATCCGTCGCTATTCCATAAACGGCGGACTTTTACGCTTCGAATGGGGTCCCTGTCAGCCCAACGATAATCAGAACTTCCTTCATCGCCCTCGCCCAGAACTTTCTTTTGCAACCATTAGGCTTTTTCCAGTTTGAGTCTGCGAACATCTTCAGGAACTTAGACAGGGCAATCGGACGATCTAATTATAATGTGACCAAAGAAACGGAGACGGTTTTCAATGATTGCTTCAGAAGGCTGGGCAAGATGTTGATGTTTTCCACCTGTCACCCGGTACACCATATCCACTCCCGACTTCTAGAGTTCTGGCACCTCTTCGGCCAAAAGTAGCCTAACAGTTGTCTGAACTGCTTTCTCTCCATGCAGTGAGGCTTTTCTATCACCGTTGACAGCGCTGCCCAAGTCTACGATCCGTACATCATGATGAGGCAAATTGCGGATAGATGAACTCGCAGCTTCACATCGTGGACGATGGGGGTCGATCATAGGCATGGTCAGTGAGTTGAATCTCGAATTAGATATAGTGCGTCTTTGCAGAACATCTCTCTCGTAGCGTTTTTCAGCAAACATTCCAAATAACAGAACTCATCCACGAGTTCTATAGGTTGTCCATCCACCCCGAGTTTCGAGGAGACCCACATCTGCTTGCATTTACCAGGGCGGAGTCGCAGTGCGTAGACCGCAGCTAATTTTAGTACAAGTTTCACAAAATGTTGTAACTTCATACTGCTAGAAGTGATTATAACTCGAGATCCACCAAGGGGCTTGCAGGCGGTGCTAAAACGGTGCTTGGAATTTTGCTCAACTGTTCTTCGCATTATGTCATCAGCGGCAAAGTTAAACAGAAAGGGTCCCACTCCAGTTTTCACTTCAAACGATGTAGGACATCCAGCTGATGTTCGAACCGCAGCAACTCTTCTTCTTGTCGTTCTCGTTCTTTTTCTTCTTGTCGTTTATAAGTCATGCGGATTTTCTTGGAACTCCATCAGCGCGAAGCGCGTGGAGAAGACGGCTTCGAATACCGCTGCTACTTCAATATTTCGCCTCACAATAAACAACTGATTAATCGTCGATCGACCAGGGCGAAAGCCGTCTTTTTCGTCGCGGGTGGGTTCTTCGCGATGTCGGATCGATCCAGGATGATCTTGTCCAGGATCCTGTACATTACACGCTGGAATGATATTCCTAGGTAATTACTGGGTTCCGTAATGGATAGCTTCTAGTGGAGAGATATTATAATAGCGAGTCTCCACGATTCAGGAATCTCTTCGTCAAGCCATATTGAACGGATGATCTTCGTCATCTCATGAATCCCATAAGGAGAAAGAAATTTCAGCATTTCTGAGCTAGTTCCATCGTTTTCACCAAATGTTTCGATCTTCACTTTTTGGATACAGCTTAGAACCTTCGACTCCGTCGATGGTTCTTTGCTGAGGGGGGTGTATGTACGTCATCTACTTTCATTGTTGTTGTTTTTTTTTTGCAAAAGAAAAATCTTTGCAGAAGCGCACTCCACTTGCTGACCGAAGCAAAGAAGGGACAGCAGGTTAGTTTTGTTTAACATTCCCTTTTTATTAAAGTTCATTCCAGTACATATACTAAAATTGGAACAATACAGAGAAGATAAGCATGGCCCCTGCCTCCCGGTGTGGCGCAATCGGCTAGAGGTCCGTTGTAGCCATGCGGTCGAGGGTTCGAATCCGCCCTAGTGCTCACGAAGCCCTTCGTCCTTCCGCGGTCGATAAATTGGTATCGGACTTGTTTGGGAGGATAAAAACACTGACTTGATCATCGGCTGACCCCCGCAAGTCATTGCATAGGCCAACACGCATTCCAAAACCTCAACTAATATAAATTACAGTAGAACGCGTTGGCGAATCCCAAGTGGATTGGTACGCCAATGACTTTACCCTTTTGTCCTTCTTTTATAAAAGTAAATTCAGTATCAGAAGTTTGGCGAACTGGTATGCTTTGCAATTTAGCGAAACGATACTCAGTGAGCGACAGGAATTGAAGCAGTTGGTTGTTTATAACATTCTGAATAGCGAATTCCCTCCTCCAATGGATGTGCGCTTGGAAAATTATTCTAGCTTGACAGCAAATTGCATTTTTTTGTCGAGTGCCTTTCCGCGTTCGTTCTAACCGTGCACTTGAGTTCTGCATCGCAATTGAGCATCCAAGAATTTTTCCGCGAAAATAGCGGCTTAATCAGACATCCTAGCTCAAGAATTTATTGTTTTAACGTTCTTCGGAATTTGGAATATCACCCATAAAATTTCAACAAAATGTTCATGAGGAAATTCTTCCTTCTAGAAGTGCAAGAAAGATTAGGGAGATTGATGATAAACTGTGAATCTTTTCTTGCGGGCTCTATATCTGCAAAATTTCGCCCATCAGAAGATTTGGTCTGTCGAAAGCGCCTGGATTAAAAGAGATAAGATTAGGCCCTAAAGCTTGTCTTAACGTTAATAACGTTCGTTTCAATGCTGATCTTCCATAAATCTTTAAAAGTTTTTTAAAATAAATTCCTACTTTTTTCGGAAACTACGAACTTGAGAAGTAAACACTCTTCTGGATGAGTCGAGGGTGCAGCACAAGTGCATTAATGTAAAAGTACATCACGCTAGCTTTATGCTAAGAACTCAATGTGGAGTCGAATTTGAGATTGTAGATTTTCAACGCTTATGCTGCCATGATTAGGCCCTAGCAGTTTGTATGGAAGAATTCGTTCAGTTCCAAGTAAAGTAAGGATGAAAGCGGTTCCTTTTTGATCCACTATCCTTCTAGAAACAAGATAGATTAGATTACTGTAAACATTGTTTCCTTCTCGTTCTGCTAGAGATATTTGCGAAACATTTGTAATATCGCGCAATTGTTTTTTTAAAATAATTTTTGTTGCTACAAGGAAGTCATTTCGTAACTCACATCAATTCTTTTTATCTTTGGAGTAAAGAAGCTAGGTATCAGCAAGAAAATGCGGTACAATTCTCCAAATTCTCTTCGAAAAGGTGCCCGTAGCAAAATAACAGGAAAAAGCTAATCACATAATGTTCATAAGCGCTGTAGAATCATCCTTGCTAATGCCCTCATATACTCTACTCACCTCATTTTTGTTCGCTTACAGATGAATCAGCTGAACTCACCACAGCCGCCTTCCGTAACCGGGACGTCTTCCGCCTCTTTGCCAACAACACCACCTTCACCCACTGTCAGGTTTAATCCAAGCAAACAATGAAATTTTGTTGTTGTTCGTATTATTGATGACCTGTACTGCTACAATTCCTGCTATTACTCTTTGATTAGAGTATGTAAATTGTATGTATAGCCGCAAACCGTGGAAGGAAATAAACTTTATTCTCTACTACGTATAGAATATTCGGTGAGATCATTCAACGGTTTTTGACCTGTATAGGAAAGATATGACTAACATATCGAATATTAATTGGGTTTGACGAGATTTGGCAATTTAAAAGAAGAATAGATTATTACTGTTCACTACAGTGTTGGACACTAGAAAAATCCGAAACATGGATGGAGTCAGAGCTGATAAACAACTTCGACTGACATATAACCGTAGGAGAACTGTGAAACAAACAAGATAGCAACAGCAGTCGGCCATTAGCTGAGATCTGAGATGGAATAGATCTGAAGCATGGATAAAGGTTAAGATAGAGCAGGTGTTGAAGTTCAAAGCAGTCGAGATCGTCTTGTAGCACGTTCGTTAAGGATCTGCGCAATTTCAGCGATTCGATCCCTCAGCTCCTGTTCATCCTGCTCTTCTTCCAACGCCTCTATTACCGCTTCTTCGGGAAGCACGATATACTGCAAACAGAATACGTTTGTCTCTTTTTATCTCCATTCCACAAGCAAAAGTCTTCAGCTCACCCCCGGCTCGTTCATCTCTTGTTCCTCAGCAGCCGCAGCTGCAACTGTGGCCCAATCTGTCGGCATCGATCTTCGGTCTCTTGGAAATGGTTCCATTACTGCCGCCTCTTCTAAATATTCGTCCGGAATCTCTATTATTTCGTATTGTGGAACGGCAACGAATTCCGGCTCCACATAACGATCCATCTCGCCTCTCACTATATTTGCCAAAGCGGCAAGCTCGCTGTCTGACAGCTCTGCAAATGAAACAAATCAGATTTTCTGAGCAGAAGCTCTCTGATTGCATATTTTTCTAGTGTATAACTTTGCGTGTACTTTCATCTTCAATCTGCAGTGACAAACGCCTCTTCGCTGCAGTGCTTCTGTCAAAAAAGTATGAGCTAGAGTAGCAACAATATTCTCGCCTTCTAACCCATCCACATAAATTGTGAATTATTTTTATTTCGAACTGCTTAACAGCAAAGTCTTTTGTACATTGGAAAAATTGAGCAAGAGACCATCACTACTGCCTCAATAATTCATACAAAACAAGTACGTGAACAAAAAATTCTTGGCATCAACACACACCTGATGTTTTGCACTCAAGTGCGGGGGGAGGTAGTTGTCAAATGTCACCTGTTGAGTAAGATATCCAGGCTATATCTAGTACTGGATTTTCGGAGTCTCGAAACGAATGCTCACTAGGAGAACCTTCTAACGCAATTAAGTTACAAAACTTTCGTTAATTCGACGGTTCGAATTTTCAGAATAAAAAAGAAAAAAAAAGTGAGTTATGCGGTGCGAATGTTACCACTTCACAATAGTAACTGTCTTCGATCAATCCATCCATGGACAGTCATTTAGTGATAGTACACAAGGAAAGCTTATTATTATGAAGATTTTCGGTGGTGTGTATTCATCATGAATTAATGCTGCTGTCATGGACACAGTAAAATTATCACACCACAAAAAAAAACGTGGAAGGTTCTAACTCTTTAAAAAATTGACGCAGCGAAGTATGCTAGGGGAGCAATGTTCTCTTTTAAAGGCTCGAGGGTAACCGTATCACGGTATCGAACTATGTATTAAAGAGATTTTTGTCAGTGTTGTTGAAATTTCAAATTAGAATGATCGTCATTGAATAGTAACATAAAGAAAACACTGACTTCTTCAAAATTTGGTGCTTGTCGTCAAAGCGAAGTTAAAAAGCGAAAATAGGATACACCGAAGTTTTTGTGAACTTTTATTTTGCACAGCTGGTGACATTAGTAATGACTAATAGTTCCACGAAAGTTGGATTTTGAAGGTAGGACGTACTTAAGTAGAACCACTCTGCAAATGGGACTTCCATTTGGAGTTTCGAAAGTTTTCAAGAGCTTCGTAATTGAAGTGGCAGCGGCAGAAGAGGTTTCAACTTTCAATGGACACTCGTTTCCCAAAGAAACCAAAGAGAGAAAAAAGATTTTCCCAGACGACGAAGTACCTTTGGACACGTTTGAATTGAAAATAGCTGCGCACCAGAGGATAACTGGTCCAGCATTTTTAAGAAAAGCTTCGTCCTCTCAATTTTAAAGATTCCCACTGTATTGAGATGAAGAATTAACGAAGTGCTATTCACAACCCAGAGCTCGGAATTTCTAACCGAAAGTGAAATCTGCGGCAAATCGTACCTCACGCCTTAAAGCGGCGCAGCGGTGGTCATGGCCGTCGGGCAGCTATGGTGGCGAGACTTCGTCTCGGTAGCCATGCCACAAAGCTGTCCGGCTAGTAGCCCGGTCCTTGGACCGAGGCTACAGGCTAGTTAAGTAAGGAGGTAGAACGACGATTCCGGTGCCAGGTTGCTAGCTTGCTAGTGCGACAGGCCGACCGAGGACAACACCCCCTTCGCGTCATACTACTAATGTCTACTATGTCTTCTTCAGAAGCTGGGGCGTCCCCCATAAGCGACGCACATTGCCCTCCCTGGGTAATGAGGCAAATATGCCAGGGCTACCGATTTGAGGACATGGTCGGCCAACGAAGTTAATCCGCCATCGCCAACAACATCCAATGCATCTGGCAACACTTAACGTTGCCTACTATGTCTTCTATGTTGGGACGCTTACCGGGAGAAGTTGTGAACTGGCAGACAGTCTCAGAAAATGCCGTGTTGACATATGCTGTGTAACTGAAACTCGACGGAAAGGTTCCAAGTCAAGGGAATTAGGCGATGGCTACAAGCTCATCTACCACGACACATCAAATCGTAAAGGCGTTGGTGTCATACTGAACGAGACGTTTAGAAACAGCATCACAGCGGTGGCTCGACTACTGGATCTCCTTATGACTATAAAAAAGACACAGAAGTGGAATTGCGAGTCGTTTCTGCTTATGCGCCACAGGTGGGCTGTAGTGAAGAAGAGAAGATGCGTTTTTGGGAAGATCTGAAGCTGTAGGTTCAACCCTTGGAAGGCGAAGAAGTACTTCTAATCGGAGGAGACTTCAACGGACATGTCGTTTCTCGGAAAGATGGCTTCGAAAGTTGTCATGGAGGATACGGCTATGGAGCTCGTAACGACGACGGGTTGCGAATCCTGGAGCATGCTGGAGATCGTTGGCTTCTTCAGGATTCAAAAGTCATCCCTACAGACCATGTCACCGCCCAACATAATCTTCTCGTCCTTGACTTGAAAATCTTCTGTCCAAGGAAGAGACATCCAAGGACTGAAACAACGCATCAAATGGTCGACTCTGAAGGATCGAAAGGAGGTATTCTTCGCGTCCGTGGCTCCATCTACACTTCCCCACCCTACTCGTAGTGTGGAGGAGATGTGGTCGTCTACCTCCAGCGTCATACGTTTGACCGCGGAGAACACTTTGGAAAAGACCACTCTAGGTAAGCCTAACATACAAAAGGCTACGTGGCTTTGGAACGAGGACGTTCAGGAGGCAATTCGTGAAAAGAAGCCCAAATATAAACTCTGGTGGGCTGAAGATCGGGGTGCTTACCTAGCGGCGAAGAGAGAGGCTAAGAAGGCAGTCTCCAAGGCGAAGTCGAACGCTATAAGGCTGTGTACGTCACACTTGATGCCAGAAAAGGCGAGCGGGCAGTATCGTTCAATGAGAACACGTCGACACTCAACGTTGGATATGGGGCACACAAAGATCGTCAAGGGAGCTAATGGAGCCGTTCTGCGTCGCTCTGTTGAGATCCTGTAGAGGAGGCGAAAGTACTACAATCACTTGTGTGACGAAGAGTTCTGCCATCCTCCCATCCCAACTATTCCCAGCATTGAAGGTCCTGTTTTGCCAATTATTGCCGTCAAAGTCAGTGCTGCCCTCAGAAAAATGAAGTCGAACAAGGCAACCGGTCCATACCTACTGATGTCTGGAAGCTGCTAGGAGATCTAGGGTCCGTGTGCCTCGCAACTCTACTCAACAAGATCGTTGCAGACGGACTTCAGACGTTTGGCAAACTTTCGTGACGGTGCCTATCTGGAAAGGGAAAGAAGACATCGTTGATACAGTTCTATATGACTGCTGTGCAATACAATTAAGGTTTTTGAGCGTATCCTAGAAGTTCGTCTGAGGAAGATTGCCAGTGTTTCACTCAACCAGTGCGGCTTTTTGAAGGACTGCAGCACTATGGATGCTGTCCGCATCCTTCTGGAGAAACATCGAAAGAAGAACCGCAGTGTGCACCTTGCTTTTCTCGATCTCGAAAAAGGTTTCGACCGTGTCCCACATGAGCTGTTATGGATGTCCATGAGGTGGCATAGAGTATCAGAAGAATATGAGCGGTGGATGATTGTGCGAAGCCTACCAACGTTGTAGGTGCGCTGCTGAAACAAGCAGGCCATTCCCTGTACAAGTAGGGGTTCATCAGGGTTCATTACTCTCACCTCTGCTGTTCATAGTGTGCATGGAAACGATAACGAAGGAAATCCAAAAGCGGCATCCGTGGACCCTACTCTTTGCCGATCTCTGTCATGCTCGCGTCGGAGATGATCTTAAAAAAAAGTACAGTCTTGAAAGGATCGGCTGCAGCAACATGGACTGCGCCTCAATGTATCAAAACCTGAGTACAAGGAGTGCGGACCAAGTATACAGGATGGTTCAATTCGTGTCGATGGCACGGAATTAGACAAAGTGGGTTGTTTCCAGTACCTTGGATCCAAAGTGTCTTCCACAGGGGACATTGATCAAGAAGGTCGAGCACATGTTAATGCGGCATAGATGAAATGGAAAATGGCAACAAGCGCATGTACGTCAAGAAAGTCCTTGTTCACTGTACGTCAAGAAAGTCCTTGTTCGACTGAAGTAGAAGGAACGGTTGTACGTCCTGCTGCCATTTACGGATGCGAGTGCTGGCCAACGACAAAAGCCTTGGAAAGAGTGTTGCACGCTATGGAGATGCGCATGTTGAGATGAGGGATAGGTGTAACGCTAAAAGGCAAAGTACACTGTACTCTCTATCTTCGGCGTGGTCCCGATAACTGAGAAGATACCGTCCCGATAACCGATAACCGCGACTGAGATGGTTTGGTCGCGTCTTGCGGCGACTAGGAAAGTTCTGTTGCCAAAACCGCTCTGAAGATCGACGTTCCAGGCGTGAAGGGGCGCGGGAGGCTAAGGATTCGCTGGTTGGACCGTGTGAAACTAGATACGATAGATGCGCATATGCATATATGTGATGATAGATATGATAGATGATAGTGAATTTCGATGCGCTGCAGCATCCCAAAAGGACTGATTAACGCAAGCATTTTGTCTTTCATGTGTGTAAGTATGAGATGTATTTCGTTCTCTTGTACAAAATTTCAAAACAGCACCGGCTCTCAATTCGAAGCGAATAAGTCAATTTTAGAACTGTTCTGTTCAGCCTTTCCCTTTTAAAAATACAAGAACAATGAAATTTTAAAGGCATCACTCCACGAATCTGAGGTGGTACAGATTTCAGGTGAAGTATTCGTATACGGGATGGGAGACTATGGAGAGGGGGGTGACTCCTTCTTTTCCATTTCTTCTTAATTGCCGTAAAAAATGGCCCGGAAGATACGGCTTCAGGCGTACTGGCGCACTATTTTCTACAAGGAGTTCGACTGGAGCGCGCCAGCTTTGTGCGGCGCCGCATCTTCCGGGCCGTTTTTTACGGCAATTAGGAAGAAACTGACGGAATCACCCCCCTCTCCATAGTCTCCCATCCCGTATACGAATACTCCACCTGAACACATCTGCACCACCACAGAGATTCGTGGGGTGATGCCTTTAAAGTACAAGGTAGAAGATAATGCAGATTTTAACGGAACTATATAGAATGAAACATTACTCTAATTTTTGCTTCTGATCTTACGCTTATCTCTTATCTCTTTGCGTGTGTTAAATGCGAAATTGCAAATCAACACTTTAAACTTGTTCTTCAGAGTGTTTATTTTTGAAAGTATTTAACCTTCGTCTAGAAAAGTGCTGCGCTGTGCATCATATCGTAAAATGGCATGAATTCAGTTATTATGAGTGACGTCAGAAATGAGGCTTTGATCTTTCTCCCCAAACCAACACTCGAGAAAGTATCATGATTCTTATCAGATGCCTGGCAACTTGACCAAGTAACCGAATAAACAGTGAGATAAAATTTCTTTTGCTAGTTAACTCCTTATGAATTTCTCCTTGGTGGACTTTTTGAAGTATAGTTTAAATCTACTTAGTTTCGTTGAAAATCCACACGAAGTTCTACCTTGTACCTTAGAAGTTTCTCTGCTTTTGTATTTTTAAAAGGGGAAAACTGAACAGACTAGTTCTAAAAGTGACTTATTCGCTTCTTTTTTTTTGAGATTTTTTGGATTTTTGGGTTTTGAATGATTCATTTTATGTCATTCATATTATACTAATATCCAATATTCATGACCAACTTATTGTAGCATTACTCTGTCGGAACACTATGACACGAATGCTGATCACAATCCCATGCCCTTCTCTAGAAATCTGCCAACTTTGTCATATTGCACATAACAGATTTGAGCGAGCTTCGTGATTGCTCCGGATTCCCCCGCGGCCAATGTCTCATAAGTGTCCATGCTGTGAATCAATGAGTACGCATATCCGCAGTTCTCCACCTTATTATCGAGTTATTACTGCTCCAGGGCTAGTGTGTTTTACTAGACGATCGAATTTGTTGTGGCTGAGAAGCAAATCGTTTGCTCTGGGGGAGTTCCAACCGTTTAATTCAATATTGAGGAGAATATGACTTTGCAGAAGTATAAGATTGACGTTTGTGTAAGATTGAATGCAGCTTACGAGAAAGTTGCTGCCGAATAAGCGCCTCCTCTGTGGCATCGTCGCCTCCAACATCCGCAAACGCAACCTGTCGTTTGCCCCTCCGCAACGATTTCTTCTTGTCCGACAATGATTTTGCTGAAGAAGAAAAGTTTTATATAAAGACAGAAATCCACAGAAGCATAGAAATTAAACACTTTTGACTGTCTTCCAGTACTAACGCGGTTTTACATAAGTTTTAGTCGAATGGCTTCAGCTGCAAAAAGTATGCCACGAATCATTCTTTCGGAAGTCATGCGAAATATTTGCCGTAGCAAAAGTCCGCGTCTTTCTTTAATCCTTGGTTTTTTTAAAGAATGAAGGGTCCATCAATCGAGCAGCTTTTGAAGGATGAAGTGTTTTTTCGAACATAAGTTGCCCTCCATTTGTCACAGTAAGACAAGGTAATCTGTCACGCATGAGTAACTGTTATTGTTAGTAAACAAACGAATGAGGTTAGAAGACTATCGTAAAGCTTGCTCAAATATTCATAAAGCATTGCTAGGTTTGGGTAGGGTTATTCAACTATCAGAAATTAAAGGGTATTCAATTATTCAGGCTGCACAAATGATGTTTTTGAGCTTTTAATGAACCGAAAAAATCTTATACTTGATTAATCCAACTGCAGGTTGAATTGCAAGCATCTAATAACCACGAGTTATACAGTGAAATACGCAACACTACAAATGAACAGCATTAGGATCATAGCCTGATGGAATTCCTTAGATTCCTCTAGGTTAGATGCCACAATGCAGGCAAATTTTGAAAAAAATACATTCGAAACGTCCGACTCAATCTTTTACAGTTTGAAAGATCTATTCTTTTTGCCACTTCCAGTTAATTTCGTCCATTCTTCTCCCGCTACTGGATTAACAAAGAAGTAATCCTGTGTCTGCCGTGTCTGCATCTAAAAGATGCATTACATGCGAGAAAGCTTCCCTTGTC
Source organism: Necator americanus (assembly GCF_031761385.1). NCBI lineage: Eukaryota > Metazoa > Nematoda > Chromadorea > Rhabditida > Ancylostomatidae > Necator > Necator americanus. Next base: position 18,875,598 of record NC_087371.1, read on the forward strand.
AGTGCGAGAGAAACTAATCACTCTCGACAGCCTAATCCCGGCTTCACACAGCACGTGCGATTTTTCTCGACATTAAATCCCCTTCGGAACACAGACCTTTTCTGAACACGACACTTCGATAAGTTTAGCCGACAACAGAGATTCACCCAATTCCAGAATATACATATAATATATATAATATACAGCCAATGACCTCTGGCTCAAAATGTCCCTCACTGCTACCTACGATGAGTTCCCAATCATCAACTAGCGCCTACACACAGACCTCTAAAACTCCGCAATGCAATTATCTCTCATACTGTTGTGGCTACTACTCTGATGCAATTTGCCCACAAAGTAATCGTTAATAAGAAAAAATGTTATTTGTTGCCTTCACAAGGGTTTTTTTTCGTAGCGTATAAAATAGAGGCATTCAGGAGGGACAGTGCCTGACGATTTTCCTGATTGCTTTTCAGCGCTGTAATATGCTGTGATATTGCGATTCGATATGAGACTTCCATAAGATTGAAAAAAGTACATCTTGAATTTCACCTCATGCTGCAGCCATAAAAGATGTTGGTTCCTAAACACAGGATCAAGAAACCAAATAAACCTGGCGACAGTGGGTGGCGACAAGGCAGATCTGCTCAGAGCAAGGAAATGGAGTTCAGAGTGAGTACAAAATAAATCTCAGGTTACTTTACGATCTCGATTACAAGGTTTTCGGTTTAGTTGACTTGCGGTGGCGGGTTACGTTTCATTTTTTGCTTCAGTGAATACAAACGGATATTAGATGAATTCTTGCGGTAGTGATTTCATCACAGTAAGCACTGCATATAAGCGTAGGGATTTGGTAAATGGTGTAACACTTGCAATAGTATTTTGCCTTTCACATTGCATAATGATTTTTCTTACGTGAAACGTGATTATCATAGGTGTTGAAAACTCAAATGTGCCAGGAATTTCGCAATCAGCTTGAGGTACCTCAAAGAACCATCACACTTGCTGACTTTTTTCTCATCTCGCGAAATTAGTGGTGTCTGCGGCGCTTCCTTCTGATTAGTCCCTTGATAATTCACAACAAATCTTGCACACATGTATGATATCGGAGGGATTTCTTCATGTATTTTCGTGAATGTACAATGTTTTCTACCGCATACACGTTTTCACTGTAATGGAGATATCATTGGATTTTCAGAGAAGTGAAGCTAATCAAGAGCAATTCAGTTCTCTTGCAGAATTTCTTTTGAATGAAACAGTACGTCTGAATTTACTTTATTTCGAAGAGAAAGAAAGGGAAAATTCTGCTCACCATGTGTTTTGAGACTCGAACCTTTCGATGCAACTTTCCCGCCCTGAAAGAGGAAAAATCATCATATTTTTCAAGAAGTATTTTCCTAACATTAGAGTAAAAATGGGTTGTTCTCGTTTCTTTTTGGTTTAATGACTTCTGATAAAATCTGCTTCACAAAACACACCTAATGTTAGTAACAAGTAAGTAAGTAAGTAAGTAAGTAAATGCATATATAACAATTTTCTTTCCCTGAACCAGAAATCTTCTCTTTGGTGCTGACTAACTGCAGATTTTGGCAGTCTTGCATAAGGCCAGAATGCACATTACATTTTTCCTCTCAAAAAAAAATTGAAACCGATGGGGTCCCATTTCTGAATCGAATCCTATTGTTCTAATGAGGTTTTGCTGCCAAATGCCCTTGGGAACGCTTATTCGCTAACAAGAGATCGTACTGGTCAGGCTAGTGTATAGCAAATGGAAAGCCGAGCCGTTGGTTGTTTTTCCCCTCGACGTCTATTCGTTCTTAGCAGTCCACTCAATGTTGGTGCCTTCATTTATAAATAACTTTTATAGCAGTAAATACCCTTAGAATTGATTTGCAGCAGGCGCGTTTTACGTTGGGGGAATATTCACGCCACAGATGCAGATTCCATGGTGGGGTCCGAATGAGCCTCAATTGAAGACGGAATAACTCGTCGAAGGAGGGGAACTCGAGATGCTTTCGTCCCAAAGGCAATTCCTATAGAGGACTTGCGCTGGATTATGCCAAGTCATCCACGCCATCGAATTTCTCTGAATCAGTGTGGAAAGCGTTGCTATAAGAAAAACCAACCACAAATTCAAATTCAGGTAGAAGAACATTCAACGCAACGGAGAAATCCGCAGTTGATCCGCTTGTTTATATTTTATCTCTATCTACTCATTTTTATTTTTGTGAGACTTCCTGTAAAAAATACCACAGTTGTGGTGTGCACACTCATTTATCTCATCACTGTACTTCGAACATTGAACTTTCCCGCATCCGACATAATCCAATTCACAAACGAAATTGCATCGACTTCTAGCACCTGTTCACACTATCGGCGCCTACGACAAAATCACCTATGTGTCAATTAGCGTGAATTTCGGCGGACCATGTCTTGAACTAAGCTCCCGCTTACTACTTCTTAAAAGAGAAAAGCAAAACCATAAGTAAGGAATCTCTCCATTTGTGAAAATGAATACAAACAAAATAGTCCTACACTTTCGCAGCTTGTAAACACCGCAGCTTCCTGCAATCGTATTGCATTTAAGTTTTGTTTATTGAGAAATTTATACGCAGTACTCAACTTATATATTTGCCTGCAGTCAAGCAAACTAAAATTCTAACAACGAAAGCTGAACACGGTATGGAAGCAATAACAGCTGACACATAACTGAGCCTAAAGAATCTGAAAATATCCTGCACGTTGTTGTGCTTAACTGATCTACTTGGGTTAATATCTTCAGTCGAATCCCTATTTTTATGTACTTTACTTCTAAAAATTGTTACAAAGTGGCTGTGTCAATATGGTGCTGGAAATATGTACCACAATTTAGCTGTGACTACCTAGGCGAAAGTTTCCTGGTCCTAGAAACCTGGTCATTTCCCTTTGCCGCAGAAAGTAACTCTAGATATTCTGAAAGTAGAAAATGAGCGGCGTTTTCATCGCAACAACCTCCAGAGGGTTTCTAATGGTTTGTTCTTATTGTGATGTGAGAAATGCAGGAAAAGTGAAAAAAGGTGAAAATGAAGTAGAATGGATCTAAGGTCAAGTGCCTCTGCTTACGTGCCCACAGCTGTAATCATTCAAAATCAGAGTGGTGTTTGACCGGAAACTAGAAGGAGAACTAAAAACAGAGTTTGAACGTACAATAGGAAAATCTAATCTTTTTGTTTGGAGAGAATTGATGGCGCTCTTGAATGTTTTCGTAAGAGCAGGCCCTTCAAAAGCTTCCTTTATGCTTCCATTGGCATCCACAGGCATTAATTCACGAAAATTCTGCAAGAGGTTCATTGGTATAGTAGGAAACTCACACACTCTCACAAATCCTGAATGTATCAAATTTCATTTTCAATAATTGCCGGAAAATCTCAATTATTCAATAATTTTCAATGACCAATTGAAATTTTCCAACAATTTTATGGATAAGTCAGTTTGAGTGGAGCAAATTTAAGCGAAAGAATGGAATGAAGTCTTGGATCACGAAGATTAAATTAGAGGAAGTTAATCCGCATAAGGAAGGTAGTTTACACTTTTTTGACCAGTTTTTTAAAGGCATCACCCCACGAATCTGAGGTGGTACGGATTTCAGATGGAGAGTTCCTATACGGAGTCGTAGACTATGGAGAGAAGGTTGATTCCGTCCATTTCTTCCTAATTGCCGTAAAAAAAACAGCCCCGAAGACACGGCTTTGAGCGTTCCGGCGCGCTATTTTCTACAACGAGTTCGACTGGAGCGCGCCAGCCCTGTGCACGCGCCGCATCTTCCGGACCATTTTTTACGGCAACTAGGAAGAAATGGACGGACTTACCCACTCTCCATAACCTACTATCCCGTATGGGAATACTCCACCTGAAATCCGTACCACCTCGGATTCGTTGGGTGATGCCTTTAAAATAAAAACAGAATCGAGTAAAGAGTAGACAAGAAGAATCTCCTCAGTAATCGACAACAGAGCCTTCCACTTTTTGAGCGCTTTCCTTCGAAGTTTCACTCGTTTTCCTAATACCCATGCATCCTCATGTTCATCCATTATGAACAGAATGTGGACGTGACTTTCCCTTTAAGAACATTCCTTTCGATTTCACGTGGACAGCGCAACGTGGAACCTGTAGAGGGTAATTGATATGAAAGTAGCTAACCACGCTGTTAAAATCCCGATTAGAGATCTGATCCCGTGATTCGGGACTAAGACGGAACTTGTGATTAACTCTGCATGTAGAGCAACTCACATACGATTAGCATGGCTAGAGAAGAGAAACAAACGCCGATAAGAGAAATTCTTAAATTATTTCTCGATATAGAAGCTCTTACAGGTACAGTAGACGAGGTGGTGGGGGCTTTTTTAAGAGGGTTTATGAGAAACATAAATTCTGCAACCATAGGCGTTCAGTCTCGAGCAAACCATTACTTATGTGGAAATAATAGGTCTTAGATAACAGTAAAAACAACTTCTCTTACCTGCGAAAAACACTATGCTTTACGGGCAATTAAACATTTCTGCTGCGGGACTACATAGCTAGCAATTGTTCCTGAACCCTTCTTTTTTTTTAGAAATAAAAAAAGCTTTCACTCAAAGAACAGGTCAAGAAGCTCCTTGCAACGCAATATTTCGGATTCCCGCGAAACTGGGGAGATAACCACAGATCTTGAACGTTGGACCATGGAAGGCTTATGAGAAATTTCAGACAATGTGCGGATGTCTAATGTGAAATGATAAGAAACTTCACTAAATGGATCTCAACATGGGTCCCATACAACTTCTGAAAGGTTTGCTGCAAAATTCACCGGATTCTCACTTCATTACTCCCAATGTTTGTTATGTAAGAGTGCAGTATTTTACATATTATTCAGTTAGAAATTGTTTAGCAGTCGTCAACTTGATAACATATTTGGAATTTTCACAAGAACTCTTCAGTAATCATGATATTTTTGCGCTCAATAACCTGGATGAAGTCACAAAGTACTGAATGTTGCATTTGTAATTACTGGGTTCCCCTTACTGAAATGTGGTTATTCATGATCTCTCACATACGATGCAAATTTTAGTACACATCAAAGTTCACATACACGGTTTGGACAACAGGCGAGATCCTCTTGAAGGAATACACTGGCAATGCTTTAACTGGAATCCAATTTGCTCCTTCTTATTCCCACTGTTTTTACGCTTTATTCTTGGAAAAATGCACAAAACGATACCGTATCGGTAAATGGACGTGAGAACAACAATCTTCTCTCACTGGCTAAGAGAAATAGTCATGCGTGACTTCTTAATATATAGATGAAGAAAAAAAATGTGGTGTTAGTTGTGTAACGGGAATAGTTATTCAGAATGTATTCACAAGAATTCCCTTAAGTGGGTCGTTCAGTTCTCAAGGCAAGGATTAGAATATTCTTCGCATCTACGATTTCATGCTCTTCGATTTTTCTAATTTCTGAATTCAACGAATTTTTTTTAATATGAACAGTGAGCCTTCGAGAAGTTTACAGAAGGAAACAAGAATTTCTCTCAGATTTCCTCCATTTCGTGAACCCATCCAAGGAAATCACGTAACCATTTTGGAGTGTATTATTTCCGCAGTTCCTCCCCTCATTTCCTGTTCTACAACAAGTTGCAGAGTTCAATCCTCTAGACAGAGTCATCATTCTGAAGAACAGAAAAGCGCAGTTCACTGAGACTGCAGCAATGCAACGCCAATCCAGCAGCCAGAATTTAATCGGACTTGGAACTCGGCAGTGAACTGGTAGTCGTTCGAGATTAAAGACTACCGCGTGAATATCTATGCATGTGGATAGCGGACGACATTGACGGATCCGCTTAATGCAATGGGCAGCTCTCCGACATAACGCATTTCATATAAGCACGGAAAACCATGGAGAAAAGCGCCTCGGGGACAACACCCTGTGAACCAACATGGGGTCGAATGTTTTGTTTGCGCGTAGCCGCGAGATATGGATCCAATCAGAGAATTCAGCAAACACCATTCTGGGAAAAGCTTCCGCTTTCCGTTTTTCATGCTCCTAAACTGTGGACGTGAATCCTTTCAATTAAGTTTCTAAAGCCCCTAACATCTCGGAATATTCATAAGACGAAAGTAATTTCAACCACTGCATCGTGTAACGAAGCGAAAGCATCGTTGGTGCCTGCGAAGTCGAATGAATCGATACAGAAACATGTGGAGAGACCGAAGAGCACTAGCAGCAGTCGCTTCCCACAATGCTCACGGAATACCTTCTTACTTAAAGGCATCACCCCACGAATCTGAGGTGGTGCAGATTTCAGGTGGAGTATTCGTATACGGAATAGTAGATTATGGAGAGGGGGGTGATTCCGTACATTTCTTCCTAATTGCCGTAAAAAACGGCCCGGAAGACGGCTTCGGGCGTTATGGAGCACTATTTTCAACAAGGAGTTCGACTTCAGCGCGCCAGCCTTGTGCGGCCTCTCCATAATCTACTATCCCTTATAAGAATACTCCACCTGAAATCTGCACCATCTTAGATTCTTGGTGTGATGCCTTTAAGGTACAAAGTAATGTAGGAACAACTTGAAATGCTTGAAATGTCCAAAATTCAGACGTCGATGCTTCTAAGTTCAAGAGAGCTATGCACGTGTGTGTTGTAGTGTTTCGGATGCGCCGGAGCTGAAATAAGTACCACATTTGCAACGGAACAAAGAGGAAAGGATGGTCACATTCGATACACGTGACAGACCTCACTCAAAACGCAGGGAACTTGATGAAGAACAAGTTCGATAGGATAGTTTAACCAGACCGAGCTTGCAATATAATTGACAGTTGTTTTACTGATCAGAACAAAAAAAACCGTCGTCATCTACTTTTCCTAGAAGAGAGCAACAACCACTCTCATTTCTCAATCGTGCATCATACTCAAAAATTCATCTTCTGTAATTTCATGCCAAAGAGGAGACAAAATAGAATCACACTGGGGCTTGGTGGTAGCTGCACAGCTGAGTTAAGCAGAATTATGCTTTCAGGATCTTCAGAATCTAACAAAAATCGGTGCTAACTGCGAGAGTTCCGAAAGTACAAAATCTTACTGAACCCGCATGATCATAATAAATAATAGTTGTAAGTAAATTCTCAATCATACGAAATACCAGTTATGTTCAAATGCTGGAAAGTGGTCTTTGTTTATAATCACAATCCTGCGGATGCGTGAATACGAACAATTATGCTCGGTGCAAATAGTTCAGAAATAATTTCGTGTGTGCTTATGTTCTTGAAATGTGAAGAGTAGCACTAGAGCTCGGTTGGAATGGCTGCGGTCCCATTGGGCTTTTCTTCACCTTAATTTTTGGAAAGGACAACTAAAACCCTCCAGCATGCAAATGCAGAGCAAATAAGCATTGGTCATAGTTGCTTACTTACCGTAGCCGGTGCAGCGGAAACGACTAAAATCGTTGACAGCAGAGCTAGGATGAGAAGAGCTTTTGGTAGAGGCGGCATAGCGGAGCAGCGAGCACGATCGAGTCTGAGGCGGCCTGAGGGAATGGCGTGACGCGACGTTTCTCTCAGACCACGCCTCCACAAGCTCTTTAGAAGGACACCAGCGCCGAGATACTCAACGATGGAGATACATCAACGCCAGTTGCACGTCTGATGACAAAATACTGCTATCAAACGGGTTACAAGATGCAGTAGAGAGCAGACACACGCCTAACTCCGACATTAGTTACTGCTGTTCTTGTGGAGCACTGGATGCAATCTATCATTCACGCGGCACGACGGTAACTGCAGGATTCTTGTGCATCAACGCATAAAGGCGCCCAAACGTGGGCAATTTGATTGACGTTGCATTTGCCAGAGGAGATGTGAGATGAGATTCTCAAGGCTGCTTCCAGCCTTATTAGCATTAGCCCCAATCTGTCGCTTCAACGTTTTCTTTATCATGTTTAATGATTCAGGCGATGAGGTAAGCCACTTCTATGTAGGTTTCATGGGAATACCAACAACTCTTACGACTTACCTATGTAGTTGTAATCTTGAGAAAAACTGATGCAGCTCTGATCGTGGAAAGTTAAGGCGGGAGGAAATATCAGTAAATATGTATGTATATACTAGCAAATGTATTCATCACATTTATCTTCATCTGCAGCCGGGTGGGTAAAGCGCAATCGGTCAGAAGCTTGGCTGTGGTTCAAAACCGCCCAAGAGATGACCTGAGTTCCTTCTGGGATCGATAAATGACCTGAAGCACCAACTGGGCACGTCGGCTTGTACTCGCAGGTCATTGTAATGCTGCATGCGTGTACACAAACCTCAAACGATTCTGAATTAAAGTTGAATGCGTAGGCGGATCTCAGCAGCGATTGATCAGCGTCTCCCGTTATCCTCCTTTAATCCTGATCTTCGTCACCGATTTATCGTGTATCTAAATTTCAATTATTGGGACACTTACTGACACTGCTCTCATTATGATACTACTATCATCTTTTCTGTCCTAGTGCTTCTATCTATCCCACTATTATCTCTTTTCTTTCCAAAAACTTGAGAAGACGCGAAAAGGGTAATTATTTCTTAAAATACATCTGCTTCTAGCGACCCATGAGTGGAATCTTCGATGTAGAAAGGGCTCTTCTAGAAGTTCTTCTCCGTATCTTTCGACCAAATCCACAATATATTCCGACACTATTGATGAGGAAACATCGCGAAGAATTGTGCACCATTTCACCACCGGAATTGGTGCGGACACATGTACACCTTTATATATCTGCAAAGTACTGGCCATGTTTTCTTCCATTTTCACTTAATTTGCTCTATTTTTGTAGCAAATTTTTAGAACAGTGGAACTTATTTCTTTCTTGGAAAACATTAGCAGACACAGTAACGAAACATTCTTTCCTGCAAGAAAGAAACAAATTTCAACGGCGTTACCACCTGCGCAGACTGTAATCCAGACTCAATACATGCAGGAATGCCAAGGATGAATACGCTTCCTTGTTCGATTCTTAGTAATATAGAAGGAAAAAAGTAGAATATGAAGCATTATCTTGGAATTCTGTACTGAATATTGGCCATTTTAGTCCTTTCCTTCAGCAGTCGCTCCATTAATGACAGAACTAAATTTAATAAAAGCACTAAAAAGTGATAGCCAATCCTAGGAACTGCCTCATTTCAAGCAATGAATATCGCCACTTAGCTACTTGCAATGTTACGGCAAAGTAGACATTTGTATAGAAACCACGTGACATTTCTCAGTTGTCCTTTTCTCATCACTTTTCTTCTCCATGCTGAAACAGCAACTTATGAGAATAAAAAACGTTGGAGAATGGCATCAAACAGAAATAACACTGAAAAACAAAACAAAAACCCACTCGCGTATACTGTTCAAATGTCAGTAGCAGCACCGTTTTAGGATCTCCCATGCTTCACGCAATAGTACACAAATTACATCGCCATAACTGCGAGATAATGCTTATGATTTCTTTCACCAATACCACACGCACTTAGGTTTACTGTAATTTTTGCAATTTCTGGAAAGGGACCCTCACCATCCCGCTATGTCGGAAATGAGAAAAAATCCTGCGCACTAGATACTTTACTGGCTAACCAAGGTAACATTATTGCATTTTTAGTTCGCAAGCTTTGTATTGTTTTGAGAGTAGTGCAAGGTAGTGATTTCACGCAACAATAGAAGCACTGAAAGCAGATTCGTCTCCACTTCTCTGGCTAGTCGTGATTATTTCTCTCAACACAGGCCCCTGGATATTTTAAATCTATGTATTATTTTAATGAAAAGAGCCACGCAAAGCTGCTTAGCGATGCTCACGAGATGTCCCGCTTAAGATCAGACGCTGCACAGCAGAACCACTTATTATTCCGATATCTATGTTCATCTCTCTCACACACACATTCTGAAAATTCCAGGACTCCTATCTATTTCATATTTCCGCGGAATTATTCACATTCCCGGAATTTTGAGTGCGCCAAGAACGATCGCAATAGGAATTTGGTGCCATTTGACACTCGAGAAACGCTCCACATTAATCACAACGTCATTCCTTCCATAATGGTGCGATGTTCATTCGTCCAGTTGTACTTGAATGTGCTTCTCTTGGAAAGAGCTGATCCAGGGCAATTTTGCACGCGCTAATCTAAGAGAATTTTCTTCTTTATTTGCAAAATACGAGTTTGAAATATTTGAAACAGATATCTCCATCAGTGTAATCTTTATGAGTTTCTGCAGTGTTGTGTGTTTTTTGCATTCATGGAAAGAAAACTAATGCTTCTTCTAAAAAAAGAAACCATGAGCCCCTAATTTTCTACATGGGACAACAGCTTCGTTGACGAGTTGTGGACGAGATTTCAAAGCGTAATTAAATTAATGGTGCGCATTTGCTCATTCTAATAAAACTCAAACGAAACATTTACAGTTAAGTTCCTTTTAAATTCTAGAATCTGGAAACTCGAGGATCTTTGAAACCTCAGATTCCACTGTTTGATGATAATGATTAATGATGTCCTTGACATCTAATGCTCAATACTAAAATATGACAATTCTTTTAGTGACAATAAATTTGCTTGTACAATCTGGTAAAGAAGAATTCAAGCACGCTTTAAAAAACATGAAGAGATAGAAAAGCTCTGTTTAACAATTAAGTTTTTTCACTGAGTAGACGCGAAAATCCAAAAAATTAGCGAAATTCGCTGATTTTCAGGAAGTCACTCAACGATATTCTGAGATAACCGTTTTTTCTGTACCAGAAAATTTTCATCTTAGTAGAGCATAACCATGATCGTAATTAATAAAATACTACCCATGTTGTTCATTTTCCATTTTTAGGAGGAGAAATCGACATTTAAATCGATGCGGTCTCTGTTAATTCCGCATTTACGGCATGCGCCGATACCCTTTCGCTCCTGCTCAAGTGTGGAAAAAGTCATACACGAACAAACTTCACGTCATTGTTTCAAGATAGTGCAGAACAAGAACACTAAATCGTTCAACACTTTTCATACAAGAGTGCCTTTGCACGAATTACCATCAAATTTGCAATAGAATTACCTAATTCAATGTTCCGTAGTTCTGAGTGAGCTTATCGTTTATTCCATAAAATTTGCCATGCGGAAACCTGGGCACTTTCAACGTAGGAACGTATGAGAAGAACGCTGTCGTTGTTAGCGTCCGAAGTTTGCATAGCCAGGACTTCGCTCGTTTACCTTTTCTGAACAATCTATTCGCACATTTAAGTTGTTATAATGTGGATTTCCTTGGATAGAACACACTCATCGACATTAAGAGTAGACTCCAGAATTAGTCAACCGACGACTCACATAGTTTGTATAGCTGTTGATTGCGACAGAGAGTTAGGGAATCCCTGCTCCACAAGCACAACCGTGCAATCGCGCACGGAACAGAATCGTAGCTCAGTCCCGCTCATTTACTGCATTGCAAACAATGTTCTGTACATCGATGACATTCTTTGCATGACTGCGCAAATTAATCACACAGCTTTTCAGGGCTGTCAATAAGACCTGCGAAGCGAAGTGAACTGCACAAACGTTACTCTTCATTATGAAGTGCAGAACAACTTAACGGATCCACCTCATCGCTTGCAAATGACATCTGAAAAGAAATGTGAATGTGGATGGGGCAAGGATTCGAACATATTTCTCTGATAAATCTTTCTAGGCTATGCAAACAAGCATCTATTGGGCACGGCTCCGCTTGGCAATGCGCTCTGAGAAATACATCTTTAATGGCGTCGATTTTCGGCAAGTAGAGCTCCAGTGTCTCCGCATTCCGATTCAGTTTTTAGCCGATTGCGAGAATCCTTCAGCTTGCTCTTTGACCAAGAAAGTGCAAGTAGTGCGTTAAGATAAAACTTGTTTCCTGCAAATAGTATATACATGCATTCTGACACTGCGATAGCAGTATCTCTAGTTAGTCATGAGAGCGACAAAGCTACTAAAAACGAGCGATATAAAAAAGAAAGTAGTGTGCAAATAATAATTACTTTTATATTTACTTAAATAATTAATTAAATACTTCCTAAATGGCATCCGACTGATGGAATCTGCTTAAGCAGTTATGTTACTGTTTAGAAATGAATTAAAAGCGATCCTTCTGGTTGATTGCTTACTTGCAAGCAACACAGCAAAAGTCCACATGTTCACGTGCAGCTTCCTGAAAAATAATCTAAAAACGAGATAAACAAGGCTCCGAGACGTAAATGATTACACTCATTGCAGGCTTTTCCTTCTCTCTTGCAATAGTAAGGTAAAAGCATATCCACGTCCACTACCATTAGATACATGACTAAGCATTATGTGCATCCTGCATCTATTGCTAATCCTCCATTATTTTCAGACACAAGAAGCAGCGCCGGTCTGCACTGCTCATTTGCTTCAACAGCCCCACATTCTTCTTCTTCCTTACATCGAATGCACTTTCGAGAAACGTTTTTGTAGTAATCCGTTGTTGTCAGGCACCACTAAACACACGCTCAGCATGCACTCTACTATGGCTTTCTGAAAGGGATTTTACAAAGGAAGTGCGAACGCGCCGCGCCGCTCACGCAAATGAAGGAAACCCTTGCCTGCACCACCCATCGCTGCAGGTCGCGATGGTCCCACCTCGAGTCCAGCTGCATTAGATGTACATATTACAGAGGTCTTTGGTGACAAAATTTTCGTTGCTTCAAAGAAAGCTTCGCAAAACCCAAAAATGAAGGGGCTGGCCTTCTTCCTCCACTTGATCCTAAAGCATATTTTTAGGTTACTCTCACGGACTGATACTGGAATTGACTGAAGCTACTGTACCGGAGGTAGAACAAATATTTTAAAGTTTTCAGAATTACTAAAAGAAAGACAGTCTTGTAATTATTCTGCAGTTACAACGAAATTCACGGAAAAGATAGTCGTCGTCTTAATCTGGCATAAAGTTAAGGTTAGTTTCTGGCGTTAATCAATCCGCTTCGGATGCGCCCCCACGTTCACTTCAATTTTCGTTTGAGGTTTACGAGCGTGTAACTGGCCTGTTCAATTACTTGTGGTATAATGACTTGTGGTGGCTGTGTCACGTCAGTGTTTTTTATCCTCCCAGGACAAGTCTGGTACCACTTTATCGACCCCGGAGGGATGAAAGGCTTGTTGAGCACTAGGGCGGATTCGAACCTCCGACCGATAGTGCAGGAAGTGCAACCTCTAACCGCTACACTACACCCGCCCCTAGTCTGGCATAAAAATAAATATTTGGATGATTAAGTGAAACTGGCTCCACTATTCCAACTTATGGAAGTGGTCGATGGGCCAGAATCTTAATCTTAAATCCACAAAAAGCCGCATTAACCACTACTTCGACTGTAAACAACTATTACTATTACACTACTCTCATACTATTCTTATACAGAGGTGCGTTAGCTACGCACCTCTGTATGAGAATAGTATGAGAGTAGTGTAATACGCAAACTACTGTCACTCGAAGACTCCTACACAATCAGCTCTGAGACCAAAACGGAGATGCGCGCATCTGCACCATTGACGAATGCAATTATTCATCGTGTGTACCAGTGTTAATTGAATTGCGGGTGGATATTCAATTATTAAATGGACAAAAAGGGTAAAGTGTCTGGTGTTAATCAATCCGCTTGGTATGCGTCCCCACCTTCACTTCAATTCAGAATCGTTTGAGGTTAACGAACGTACAACTGGCCTATACAGTGACTTGCGGACGCTCGCCGACGTATAAAGTCAGTGTTTTTATATTTTCAGCCAAGTCTAGCACCAATTTATCGAACCCGAACGGATGAAGGGCTCCTTTGACGTTAGTGTGGTTTCGAACCACTTATCAATCGTGGAGACACAGTGGGACCTCTTACCGAATGCGCTACATAAGTCCCTAACTAATGAGCGTCTTATGTGAAGAGATATTGCAGAGATAGTTTCTCTTTGGCAACTCACGTTATGTTGGACGGACTTCACCCTTGGTTTTATATATATATATATATATATATATATATATATATATATATATATATATATCCGTTCCAGCAAGATCAATCCTTTTAGGCTTCAAACTCATGAAACTTCATGCCTGAGGGGAGCACGGAATATTTGGCAACAACCACTCGTTTCGTCACGCTGACCTGCCGAACACCATCGAGTGAACTCCAACAAACCGCTCTATCCAAACTTCTGCGAAATCTCTGTGTGCCTTTTGCTGCACTGCATGAAACATGCATGAGAGATCGGCCCGTCATCAGCATCAACAAAATTACACCACGTACTGCGGCGATGCTGATGAGAACAAAGTAGGTGGCTGCGCAATGGCTGTAAGAAACGATTACAAATACCTGGTGGAGGAATTTGGCTCAACGTTGTCTAAATTCACCTTTGTACGACTGCAGGATCGCAGAGGGCGTAAACTCTGGATCGTAAGTGCTCAAGCACCCACGGAAACCGCTGAGGACAATAGTAAGGATGCCTTCTATGATGAACTCAATGCGTTGATGTCTAAAATACCAAGCCAGCAGGTGGTCTTTGTCGCATTCGACGCAAATGCGAAGATGGGGCTCGAAGAGCAATCCGATGTGCCAGGAAGATGGTGTCATCCAGCAGAGTGCACGTTGGACAACGGTGACCGTCTGGTCAACTTATGCGAAGGGATGGGCCTCATCATCGCTTCCATGTTTAAGAAGAATCATTGACGCCATCAGCTCACGTGGTAGGGGTCAACTTTTAGCAGAAAGCAGCGAAGAGGAGCAACGCAAGCGGAAGACGAGAACTCTCGAACTTCAACTCGACTACTTTCTTGCGAGGAACATTCCTCAGTCAGATATCCGAAAATCTAAGGCTGTTTGGGACATCGCGTTCGACTCTGACCACCGTCCAGTTCTTCTCAGCTTCAAGATACGGTTCCACAAGAGAAACCGAGGAGGTCCTCTTCAACAGAAAATCGACATGGCAGGTCTGAAAGACGAAGAATGCAGAACGAAATTCCGCTAACGTGTGTCCATTCATGTTGGAGTACGGAACGGGAAGAAGCTTAGCGATGCGGATTCCTTCGCAAAGTGCAGTGCTTTGGAGGGAACACTTCAAGACCCTGCTGAAACGGCAAGCACCATCAGCTCCTGAAATCGAGCACGTTCATAGGCCGACATATGCAGTTAACGAGGAGCCACCGACCGTGTTGGAGGTTCTAGTCTGTATTCAGCAAATGAAGAATGGAAAATATGGTGGAAACTACGCGATTAGCGCAGAAATGCTAAAATGTCTTCCTCCGTGTGGGATTCGTGAGATGACAAAGATCATCCGTTCAATATGGATAGACGAAAGGATACCTGATTCGTGGAGACACGCTCTCATAATTCCCCTCCACAAGAAGTTATCTGTGACGGACCCTAGGAATTATCGGGGAATCTCTTTGCTGCGTGTTATGTAAAAGGTATTGGAGCGCATTATCCTGGACCGACTCATTAAACATCGCGGAGAAACAACGCGCGATAAGCAAGCTCGCTTCCGTCCTGGTCGATCTACGATTGACCAAGTGTTTATCGTCAGGAGAGTGATCGAAATCTGGCAGTGGTATTCGAAGCCAATGCAATTAGCGTCTCTGGACTTTGAAGCCGCGTTCGACTCTCCTCACCGAGGCCGTCTTCTCAACGCGCTCCCCGCCGATGGAGTACCGGGAATGTTCGTTCGCTTGCTTGGTGACATGAATCAACGAACAACTGCTGCAGTTCGAACTCCAGCCGAATGTACAACACCGTTTGGTAACTGGAGTAAAACAAGGGGCGGTGGCAGGACCCTTCCTGTTCAATTTCGCCATTTACGACATTATGCGAAGAACAGTAGATCAGTGTCCTGCCGGTATCATTCCAGCACCATCAGGACGCCCCTTTACCGAACTCGAGTACGCTAACGATGTTGTTATATTCGCGGAAAGCAGTACGAAACTTCACCATGTTGTCAACCTTGTATCGAAGCTGGCTGCAGCCTATGGATTAGGTCTACGCCCCGATAAATGCAAGCAGATGTGGATCTCTTTGAGACCCTTGAAAGGGAATCAGGATGGACGGACAACCGATAGAACTTGTCGATGAGTTCTGTTACCTGGGCGGTACGCCGAAGAACAACGGCAGCTACGAGAAAGAAATTCAGCAAAGATGCACTAAGGCCACTTCTGCACTTAACTCCTTAACGAAATGCCCGCGGTCGATCCTCATCACCACCGAAGTCAAGCTGCGAGTCTACTTATCCGCAAATCGCCCCATCATGATATACGGATAGGAGATTTGGGCAACACCATCAACGGTGATGGAGAAGCTTGATTGCACGGAACGAAAGCTGCTTAGACGGCTTCTTGGCTACTTTTGGCCTAGGGTATGCCAAGAACAATGGCAGCTACGAGAGAGATGTTCAGCAAAGATGCGCCAAGGCCACTTCTGCATTTAACTCCTTAACGAAATGCCTGTGGTCGACCCCCCTCGGTGCAATCAAGCCTCTCCATCACCGTTGATGGCAATACCATCAACGGTGATGGAGAGGCTTGATTGGCTACTTTTGGCCTAGGGTATGCCACAGTGAAAATCTTTACGCAGAAATTGATGTAGTATACCGGCGGATGACACGTGGAAGATACTAGCATCTTGCATCGCCATCGAAAGTGGCTAAAGTAAATCGTCTTCGCTTCTTTGGTCATATATTAAGGAGACCGGCAGATCGTCTTGTTCAACGAGTTCTGAGGAGTTCGCCGGGTTCGAGCTGGAAGAAGCCACCTGGCCGAAAACGGAAGTTCTGGTCTGAGGTGGTGAAAGAGGACCTGAGGACACTCGGCGTGGATAGGCAGTTCAGACGAGACGTAAGGTTTCGCAGAATATGGAATAGCGAAGAATGGATTGACTCTGTGCAAACTCTCGCAGAAGATCGAGAAGGTTGGGCAGAGCGGTGTTCAAGGACGGCATACTTCGGAGAAGATGCGGGTAGTCGCGTCAGGCGATGACATCAACCCGCCGATTCAGTCACGTAAGTCACCCCACAGATCTGGGGCGGTATAGGTTTCAGGCGGCTAATGCCTATACGGCGTCTTAGATTGTGGGGAAGAGGGTGATTCCTTTCACCTCTCCCTGTACCTGTAGTGTAAACAGACGACCCCGGAACTGTTTCTTACGACGGCTTCTGTTGCAATGCGCAACCATTGCGCCACGCCCCTCCTGCGATTCGTCGAAAACCAATTCGGACGTATAGGCATTAACCGCCTGAAACCCGTACCACCCAAGAATCATGGGGCGATGCCTTCAAAGCAGGCGGAGATGTTCAGATTTAAAATTCGAACCCGCAATATTCGTATTAACGGGTTCTCGGTGCCAGCATGAACAAAGTTTGCAAAACGACGAAGATGACGAAAAAGAAGGAAGAATTAGTCGGCAAATTTCCGTGCGTATCTGAAAACAATCGAGCAGATATAGTCGGATAAAAGCGAGCTGATGCTCTATACAGGTGCGTAAGCGGCTGTGATCGAAACGGCACAGTAGAACATTGCGGTTGGATTCGAGAGAGGACCCTCACTAGCATCAGTCATCGCTGCAGGCTGACTGAAGCTAGCGATGGTCCTGCGTCGGTTCCAGCGGAAGGTTTTACCGCTCCGCTTTGAGCGCAGCCGCATACGCAGCTGCACCAAATTTCCCGTCTCGTCTTGACCCGTTAATTCCTACGTCTTAGTTAGTTAGTTTTTCCAACTCCTTTCCCGTGTATTTCCTCTCAAACATTCTAGAAATTCGGTGAGAAATCTCTTTATAAAAGTGAGGAAGTGAGAGTTTAAATTGGAGAGAGTGTTGCTTATATAGGTACTTTGTCAAAAGAATTGCGAATTAGAGCAATAATTGTTCTTGTGTCATGAACGCTACTACACTAGCCACTCCGCCAGATAATTGCGAAAAAAATGCCAAGAAGAAATTTATAGTCTTACAATAAATATCAAAGAGCTTCTTACCTTTCTTGTACAGACCTGAAGAAGAATTTATTCACCACGTTACCTAGCTGAATGGAGGTAAATTCCTTTAGAAGTTTGTATCATCACTGATTCTTATGCTCGTTTGGAGCTGAATCTATTTGTGAACAGCTGCGTTGAAAAAACTTTAAAAAACCATGTTGAAATCGACAGCTAGATATCAACAGTGACTAATCACTCAATAATTTTTAATTAATACTTGCCTTAATTATGCATACAATAATTATCTACAGACAACAGTTTACAACATGAAATTTGAAAGACATATCTTTAATTGAAAGTAGTTGAGTTGAACGAGAAAGGACACAAATGAAACACTACAATCGCGAAGAAACACTAGTTACATGCACAAATTTAAAAAATTTGATTAGAAATCTCAAAGAAAAAAATCATTCGCTTTCAAAAGAAGCGTCATAAAGTGAAATGAGATTTGTTTAAAAACTGAGTTCGACTATTCATAGTGTATCTGAGCTGGATTATTGCACTCATAAAAAATAAAGTGAATAAAATGATAATGACGACTTGGTCCTCAATTTCTCTGCACCGAGCCGCTGAAGGAATGCAGACTTTGCGCTCTGATCTCGTGACACCTGTCATAGACATATCCTAACTTATCAGAACCTTCCAAAATGAATGGACACTAATTTTTAGATTTAGATTTTACTCACCTGTCATAGTCACAACAGGATTTGTCACACGTGTACATCGAATCGAACTCGCTGTCCACCTATAAATGTTCGCTTCAATCGTCTAGCAGATACAGGCAGTTTTAGTTTCAGATTTTTTACCAGTTTTCCGAGAAGTAATCCCCGTCTGTTGAAATATAATCACGTGTGGAAAATGAGAGATAAAAGTACTTCAGTGCAATAGATATCCTAATCAGTAAAATGGTTTGCCAGCTTACAGCAAAGGTCCGTTTGCGGATGCATTCATTTAAAACTATCGACGTGTACTGCAGCTACATAAGTAAGATGCACTCATGAAAGGAACCTCGCTAGCTTCAGTGCCGCAACTTCGGCTGCGAAGCTGGGCGAAGGTCCCATTGCACAACTTCTAGCGCAACCGCCTGGGCTGCATTAAAACTCAAGTCGTTGAGACCCGAATACATGTGCCTGGTCATCTGTGCGACTTTAATCTAAATGGATTTTAAGCCATTTAGATTTTAAGTAAGTGAGAAGCGCAGGCGAAGAGTCCATATTATTGCAGTTGATCAACTTTCCAGAGTGGATACTACTTTTTTGTACATTTTGAACGAAACGTACCCATTAGTGGGTGTTGAACAATTCAGTCATGCTAGCTGGCTAAACCCTACGTATTCTTTATTTTAAACTCGGTCTCGTTTTAAATAAACTATAGGTCATAAGAATTGTGTATTTCTCTAGCCTTTGAGTTTCATACGGGTTCCATATGGTAAACTCGACAGAATATGAGAAATTGCTCTCGTAGTTACTAACCCTGATGCTTCAAATACAAAAATTTCGTTTAAATAGAGTATTACACACCGCTCTTTTCTTCCTCCCGAGCAGAAACGTCCTCGTATGATTACTCAGGCAAGGGCATGATGCGGGATTTGATTTATTCTGAAATAGTTCATAGCAAAGCCTAATTCTTGGACTTTACAAAGAATTCCACTTACGTTCTCTTTCGTTTCACGCTTTTTTCTACCACATGGAGAACAGCCCTACAATAATACATGGTAAAAATTATAATATCAACAATATATAAATGAGATCTATCTTACAATGGTTCTCTTAAATCGATACAGAACTTGTCCAAGATTTGAGCACTGCTTACAATTGGTTTGAATCTAAAGGACTTATTTTAACTTTTTTTTTTTAGAAAAACCAAATACTCATGCGGCGTATCATCTTTGTCACATTTCGACGATATCAAACTTTTCATTTCACAAAACAAAGTCGAGACAAAAGCAGAAGAGGGTCAGTCACTCAAACGAACTGCCTTAAACAAGAAGAAAATGAGACTTACAGGACTTCTCTTTTTTCTGCCGAGGCATGGTAAGCAACCCTGAAATATTTCATTAATTGTTGACATTCCTCAAAGATCTAGAAGCATCACTCGAAGTGAAGCAAAAACGTGTTCTTGTAATTCTTCAGCTGAGATCAGTTTCATACCAATCGTTTAACTCGTCGGTGGTATTCTTCTTCGATGTCCCTTTTCTTCCGCTTTCCACAGGGTAGGCATCCCTGAAAAACTTTGATCACCTTCTTACATGTTGTTGCCTAGAACGATAACGAGAGTTCTTTTTTAATTCTTCACCGGCGTCTAATAGTCGAAAATGAGCAAGCATACAGTAGAGTCAAAACGCGATGGCGCAGCGGTTAGGATCGACGCGGGACCCTTGCTACCATCGCTCATTGCTGCAGATCGCGATGGTGCCACCTCGATGCCAACCGTTCTCTTTGCTGCGCCGCTTCACGCGCAGCCGCTTACGCAGCTGCACCGTGCTTCATATGGTTTTAACCCGACTATGCATCTCAATCGCGAAACTCTCACCATTCTCTTCACTCTAGCGCTTCTAGAGTCGCTTCGCTTGCAAGAACTGCATGACGAAGAACCCTGAAAAGAGGGCATTTTCGAAGAATCGATGTGCTGTCTATCACTGTACTCAGAAACGAAGCACTCACAGGAGCCGAAGTAAACAGCGAAATTAGCGGGTTACTCGAACATGCTTTACAATGTGCTTGCCTTTTCACTCTTGTTGCGTACTTTGGCTGACCTGCTGCTGTGCAACTCTGGCACTGTCTGCTGTGCAAACCTGAAAATGTTGGAACAATATAGTTCTTAGTTGCACGTTACTTCAAAACAGTATTTCCCTCCGCACAGTAAAAACTTTTTTTGCGATCGAGATCTGAATTTTCATTTGCATCGTTCATGGATTGATGCTTGGATGTTCTGTTGTTTCTGAGTTGAACAAGATTGTGAGTTCTTGTAAGTGAAACTGATTACTAGAACAGTGCATTTCTCGTTCCTTCTGAGTCCCCATTCAAGATAATGGCAAACTGTACTTTTCGAAAACCAATGAAGTAGAAGATATTATAGCACTCTTTGAATGATATTTGAATAGATATAGAAACAAGAAACAAATAATAAATAACACTTCACAGAGCTGCAGCAGAAATAATCAATCATAAAGGATGTTCCGCCCCATTGATTGTAATGGCATATCACCAAGAAAAGAAGGAGATGGAAACAGACAACCACACAACGTAATCATTACGATGCATGAGTAACACCGGGATTTACGAACAAACAAACACAATTCATGGTCATCAATGACAGCTTTATAGTTGTTAGGTTATTTGTTTTTGGCTTTTTGGTCGAGATAGTGACCGATCACTGCAGTGCAAACCTTACCAGTACCTGGACTCCGCTTCATTCTAAGCGCTGCATGCAGCCGTCTTCGGCACGGACAAGCAGGACATGCTCGGAAGCAGGTTGGAATTACTGGCACCTGAAGGTACCTCTTTACTAAAAAAAAGAGAAAATTCTTGTAACTCTTGAAGCGGCAAACATTATATATATATATATATATATAATATACATTATATGTGTATATTTGTACAAGAATTATTTCTAACACTACCGTGCATTAGAAGCAGAAAGTGCTGTCGCTAAAAAAAACTATCATATCTTATCTGATGTGAGTTTCTGCTTTATGGTTCGCAATTCAGTCAGTTAAAAATGAGTTACTGCTCTTTTTGAATCATAAAGGTAACAAATAGTAAATAAATAAAAAACAAATAAAGATAAACGCAGTTTCCATCCAATTCATCTAATTAAATTAATTCGAAATTCTAAAGATATAGAGCACATCACAGTAGTAATTCCTTGAGGACTCACTGAGCAACAAAAAACTGGCGGCGGACAACAAGCTGGTGGAGGCTGGCAGCAAACGGGTGGCTGAGGACAGCACTGTACCGGTGGCGGTGGTGGACAGCACGGAATCGAAGCTATAAAGAAATTAAAAGTAATATGCCATATGTTGAAACGCCTAATAATACCCCTGATTTGGTGTTAGCAAGAAACCAGTAGGGAATACGATAAGAATAAAAAGGATATGTGGGAAGACATCGTGCTCTTTCCGGAGAATTTTATGCAGAACTGCAATCAAGTGCTATTTTGAAACGTCCTGCAATTCTCAGGTCGCAAAAAAGTCAGACTTATTCCAAGCAAACTATACATTTAGTAATTCTACTCTACTAGGTGGTGCGTACGTGAAGATCAGGCATATCCCTTTCTCTTCGTATGAGGTATTTCTCATACACCAGTGCACTGGGATCACCTACATCCCATGCGAAAATTCTTTGGCTACACTGGCGCGATGCTCCGATTGGGAATGGGTAAAGGGAAGAGGAACTGTGCGTCAAGTAGAGGAAGTCCGGTAGATGAAACGATGCAGACACCCCTACTTGTAGAATGTCTACGGGAACATAGCATCTTTCTAGGTAGATTTAAAAACTTTTGTAAATTAAAAAAAATCATAAGATATGGAGAACTTACGCATGCAACACGGCTGCACCGGCGCACAGCACGGAGGTGGCGGCGGAGGAGCACACGGACATCCAGCACCAGCAGTAGGATAACCTATAGAAGGCGGGTAGGATTGAGGTACAGCAGGTACGAAATGTTGCGGAGGAACGAAGGAGGCAGATGTCGGTGGCGTCAAAGGTGAGACGTATTGCCCACCCGGTACACTTGGCGACAAAGGTGATGCAGACCGTTGTAAGGTTATCGTGCTAGTGGGACTGAAATTGAACAAAATTGTGTATTTGATTGAAATAGGAGCACTCAACCTTGCAATGTACCCGTGTGAAGAGGGTATTATATCTGAAGACTCCATAATCCGGTCGCGAATTCGAGGTTCCACACGGACAGCTCTTTCGGACGAGATTCCATTCGTCGGAGTAGGAATCAGAACTTCTGGGTCACTTGCTCTAGAACTTTATACTTAGTACATGCTATTCAATAAAAAAATCAAGTCCGGAATACACCCCTATCATAGACGTATAGACGCCGCCACTCGCTGAGTTTTGGTAGAGCTTAGATCAAGATGGTTATAGTCGTATCAAAACGAGATAAAGCTAGGTGCAGTTGCGTACGCGGATGCGCTGTGCCACCATTACTAGCTTCATTCGGGTAACAGCGAGCGGGTAAGTGGTGCTAGTGAAGGTTCCCCCAACCGCTACCCTGGACCGTGTCGCTTCGAGCGCACAACCTGCAGCATGCAGGTAAACGAACAAAAAACAATGGAAATTCATCATTAATTTGCTGATTTTTTTTTCCGGAAAATCCCATGTCTACACAAAATTCGATTCACAAGTGAAGGCCGGAGAAGATATGTCAACCCTTCCTTCTAAATCTGAGAGCTGCGAAAAAAAAAACAATGTAACGATTCCAAGAGAAAAGGGTCACCTCAGCACATGCACCTCTCTGACAACTTCCGTTTTGACTTCTGGCACTCCCTATAATCAAAAGAATACAATTTTTTCTAATCTCTCCTCTTACAAACATTGTACCGAGCGAGATTTTTGAAAAGAGGGAGACTCCAACATATCTCCCAGCTTGGACAATTTCCGAAGGTCGTCCGCAAAAATGTTCTGGAACACTTTGTCAGAAAACATCATCAATAGTTCTAATCAGCTACTTACAGACGACCGTGAAGGTGCGACTTCATGTTGTTGTCGTTGAAGTGGGTTGTTGGATTCTGCATGAAATCTTCTCAACTTTTACATCTATTTAAGGCAAAGCAAAAAGCGAAGAGAAGAAATACCACTGCGGCCTGCTACACGACCTCCTGAGTGCTTCTGTGTTGCTACTCCGCTTCGGTCCATGGGGTCACGGCAACACGGGCAGCATCTCGAGTCTTTCTGAAGAAATCTGCAGTAACACCATAACCACACTAACTTCTTCATTAAAACTGCTTCCCAAATAGTTTTATTGCTTTTCTGATGAGTCCTGGGAATTGAAATAAAAGTTATGCACACATTACAGAATGCAGATAACCAAGTAATCATGTACCGACCATGTTATAGTCGGGTCAAAACGACTTGAAGCTCCGTGCAGTTGCGGTGGCGGCTGCGCTCGGAGCGGCGCGATGGGGCGTAGTGGTTGGAATGCAGGGGGACCTTCGCTAGCACAGCTCATCGTTACAGTTGTAGTGAAGTCCGTCCTTACCGACCGCTCTTCCCACCACGCCGCTTCGGGCGCAGAAGCTTAAACAACCTAAACAAACAACCAGCTACATAGCAACTGGATACTATGCATTTCTGCTCTCAGCACGAAATAATGGTACCCAACATGATTTTTCATACATTTCTCATGATTTTTGGTACAACTTTTATATAGTCAATTCAAAACGAAATGAAGCTCGGTGCAGTTGCATTAGTGGGAAAGAGGTGGGATCCTCAAAAGCTCCAACATCGCTCCAGACGAGGTTCTGATCGTTTTGGTCCGACTATACTTTTAGAACTGCTCAATCGGCCGCCGTCACGGACGGGAACCGACTGCCAGCACGGTTGAACGACCAATTCCATGAAAAAAATCGCTTTCTTCTGGTTTAGGTTAGCTGAAGATTCCGTAACTTCAGAAAAGAGTGTTCAATGACTTTCCTCGTTTTTCGTCTGTTTTATTTTCGGTAGAGCTCTTAATATGAAGCTCTTTCAAGACTTTAACCGCCCCAAATCCTCTAAGATTCATTTTTCAATATCAAAAACTTTTCCTTTCTTTCCATTCAAGCAGGTTCTAAATTACAATAGGAATGAGCGGAGTCAATGTGACCTGAGTCACAATACGTCAGCTTACTTTTAATATGTCCCTGTCGTCTCCAGGTAGTCCTCTGGTCATCAAGAAACTATCGTATTTAGTCCTCGTCGATGTTTTCAATGTTTTCTCAGGCATCTCGTGGTTCTCCGCTGCTGTAAAGAAGTGATTTGAAGAGGGCAGGGAAATAAAGTTAAACAGAATAGGCATGTTCTAGACACTAGACATATACATAGTAAACAAAAACGACCACTGGCATGCCAAACTCACACTTAGTGTACATTGAAATACTAATCGTAGGCAGCTCTTTTTCTAAAGAAAATTAGACTTCTTAAATTAGCTTTCTATATAATTTAAACAGCAAACTTATTTAAACACCATGGGATTCTCAGAGATATTTTTTGAAAAAAAGCGAAGAAAAACTGCTCACTGCCAACAACTATAGTTGCGCCACTGTTGCCGGCATGACCGTTCCTGTTGGTCAGCTCCTCTCGTCCCGAGAGTTTGGATCTGGATCCACCTCCATATCCTCGTTCCGATTCTTTATCTGAGGGTCCAGTGCCAATGTGCAAGTGCTGCTCCCTGTCGTCGTTGTCTAGCTCTTGCAAAGGAAACTCATCCATTCCTACAGCTTCTTTCAACTCATTCGATTTCCACGTGGGACGTGCTGCAGGGCTTCCACCTCCTCCCTTTCCCGAAGTGTTAGTCTCAACATCAGACGATGGTTTGCTGGAAGTGGAAGTAAACCAAAATTCTTCCTAACTGAAAGGAATAGTGCAGAATTAGAACCTCCTAGCGAGAGCTCCCTCGTATTTTTTGGGGGTCTGCGTAATGTATGGATCGATCACTTCATTGTTATCTCTTTCAGGTTCAGGTACTGCAGGAGGTTTGATGTCGTGAGATATCGCGGGAGGTTCGTTCAGGTCCTAAGGCAAGCGAATTTTTAACTTTCTTAATTGGAGACCACGTTCAGAGAACTTCTTTGTTCGCTTCACTAATAGATACTTTTCTTTTCTTCTCAATAACAAGTGTGAAAGACAATTACGTGCGTATGGTTTTTCAAACGTTCGCTCGAAAAAAAAATCCAGTACAAATGTGGTAAATTAAATTTTAATTAGATTTATGTGATTAGAATCTTCTAGAATTTTCTTCTGGAGGATTACGTATTTCTTCAAAGCAGAGGAAAAGAGAGTAAACCATGTAAAGCAAAATGAACTCGGAAGCACTTCCGAAAATAATTATAATAGATAATAATGATAGAATAATAAACAAGTGGAAACATGTGTCATCAGTCCCATTTCATTTTAAAAGCTTTCAGAGATCAAAGTCTCACTGATACTTTACTTTGATAAAGTACGTTATAATAATATCCTGGTGCAATAACCCCCAAAGGCATCACCCCATGAATGTGGGGTGGTACGGGTTTCAGGCGGGTAATGCCTATACGGGGTCGTGCATTCTAGAGAAGAGTGTGATTCCGTTCATCTCGCCCTGTATCAGTGTAAGCGACGACCCCGGAACGCAATGCTTGCGCATTGCAACAGAAACCGTAGTAAGAAACAGTTAGAAAGAAACAACACCGCACAGGGAGAGGTGAACGGAATCACCCACTTCCCCTCAATCTACGACCCCTATACGCATTACCCGGCCGAAGCCCATACCACCCTAGATTCTTGGGGTGATGCCCTTAATTTTGGAAAATTTTGGAGAGGGCGATGAATAGTTCACTCTTGCTTTGTGGATACTTTCTTCAAAAAGCCATAAAAATATGAAAGGAAGAAGAAGTGTGGTTTTTGATAAAACATGACAGGGGTACAACTATAAGTTAGTACAATTTCTGCATAAACTCTTTTTGAATTTATTACTAGTGAAGTTTTATGCCACCTATACTCACCTCATAGCCAGTTTTCGTATCTCCGCGGTGAACCAAAGCCGACTTGTGCGAAGGTAGTGGAGTCCATCCGACATACTCATTTATTTCGCCTGAGGCAGAACCCAATGCCCCGGCACCTTCTGGTGGGATCGGTCCTTTCCCTGTAGTAGCATCCGATGTTCTTCCACCATAAGATTTAATAAGTCCTCTGCCTGTAGGAGAATCCGATGTTCCTGTTCTATGAGGTGGAATAGGTCCTTTTCCACCTCCCTCTTCATAGTATGCTTCTGGCTGCCCGAAATGACCCGAATCAACTAGACTACTGGGTCTGTTAACTTTCGGACCATCGTTGTACGATGTAACCTTGTTGGTTAGAGGGGTTTTCCCAGGTTGGCTGGATCCAGGACTTCTCGGAGATTCGTTAATGTATAAAGACTTCTTGGGTACTTGGCTTGATCCATGAAGAGGTGTTGATCCACTGTTGAGATCGCTGATGAAGGAGCCGCGCTTGTCTAAAGACCAAAAATTATTTGTTACGGTCGGATCTGTTACAGTTATGTTCCTTTTTCGCTTCACAAAATCACAGCTGGTTCTTAGAATTGTTTCCACAAAGATTTGGGAGTTTCAAGGAAATTTGAATGATCTATTGCGAAATGGCTTCACAAAGCTTCTAAAGTTATGCAGCAGACTTTCAATATTTATATGGATAGCTGTAATGATGGCTACAATTAATTTCAGTAACGGTTAATTTGAACTGCAGTTGAAATGCTCTGTACTGCACACACCTCCACTTCCAGGTGGCTTTAACTCCTTTACATCCTTTTCATAGTAAAACTGATAGTTTTCAATGACACCCGCATCCTCCAGCATGCTCATTTGATAGGGATTTCGAGGCACTTTGGGCACGTCATTCTTCATTTCTTCTGGAGGATACATTCCTGGTGCTTGTGGAAATTGACGCTTTGCCATCACTAACGGCAGAAATAGAAAAAGAAGATTCATTCCTGAAAAAAAAATCCTTAACACAAAATATCAAAAACGACGGCGAATATCGAGGAAGCGATTTCTATTCACGAAAATAGATCGAAATGAAGCGTACGTGGAGAAAAACTGCAGCAACGTGAAAACGTGTTCTTTTTTTTCGGTGATGGCCGGAAACGGCGACACTATGGATGAGTTCTCGTTTCAAAATGAATTGCTCCGCTATTAATAACAGGGGTGGTACTCACGCATGGTCCTACACATCAAAACAAACAAAGATCTGGATACATAGCTTTTCTATTGATTTGCTCTGGCTGTGACCATGGTTGGTATTGATCTTTATTACCAGCTAACGTTTCGGCGTTATGGCCTTCGTCAGAGACTGGAAAATCGAAGCCATCACTGATTTATTCTTTCAAGCGCTTCATCACCCTAGAGAAAGCATAAAAACGGTGGGTAAACTCCACGAGCAAGACATCGGCGGGTGTTTTCCTTATGTGTTGATTATAAAAAAGATCTGGATGCCGAGCCAACTTGTGGCTACGGCTACGCGATCTCACTTTTATTCTTTCTTCTGAGTTCATAATACCTTTTCATAACGACACTAAGGTTCAACGAGCCAAAATATCATGTTCACGGAATCGAAAAATAGCAGTGAGGTCAAGAATTGGATACTAGCAGTCAAGGAAGTGTCGTCTTGAGATTCTCTGTCTGTAGTCGTCCATTTCCACTCATGTACATCCGATTTCTCCCTGCTCACCTGGATATTTGATCATTCGCATGCATCGGACTGGAGAGTGGAGACTATGCCCTCGACTTCCTTACCGAATTAACGTATGAATATAGCGATTACGAGTTCAGCAGGTAACTGTGCGTGATGCAAATTCCCTGCTTTTCAGATCTATGGGCGGTCCATCCAAAACTTCCGAGAGGTCACGAGATACGAATCCCCACCATAATGTGACAAAGCTGCACTCGAAATATCCTTTAGATCTTTCTTCATCGAAACATAAAACAATTCTTCGTTCGTATCTGACGAGGCATCTACGAGGAAATTTGTAACGGATTAATGTTCATACGCAGTAATGGAAGTAAAAGTATGGCTGGAATTTTGCACCGCAGATTGTTCAACAACAGTACCAGAGCAAGTGAGCACGGTTTACATCTGAAAAGAAAGAAGACCTACAAAAAAATATCAGCAAAACTCTCCGCTCCGTTGTTTTATCCACGACAGTTGTGTAAAAAGAGAAGAAATGACAATAGTAGGAAAGAGTTGGAGAATGAAGGTTGAGAATGACTTCTCATTGGACATTTGTGAGAAGTTTGAGAAAATATTGAAGTTACAAATACTCCGAGAAAAATAGCATGATCCCCAGTGCAGCGAAGGCAAGATATATCCGATCGGGCGAATGTGACAATAATACTATCATATGAGATTGCAACAAAAAAGTTAAGTCAACCAAATCACTTCATATCAAAACTACGGCAAAAATGTACTAAAAAGTAGGAAAAAGTGCCCAATTTTACCACATCCTAGCACCATTAAAGCTATCGTGTCACAAAGAAACGTTGATTGCGATGTTGCGCAGCGGAGCGAGGAGCGAGAAAGTGCGAGAGATAGCCGATCCGGAATCAGAAGGCGAAAGTGACAAGACGTTAGAATAGCAACATCGATAACAACCGCTATCGTTGAATAACCCGTCGTTTCGCTAGAGTTTTAATTAATAGAAGAAAGTCGTAGCTAAACTTAGTTGAAGTTTGCATGAAATTTAAACACGATTGAGTTTTTTTTTGTCAAAGTTCGCAAAAAGAAACTTAAGAAAAGACTTAAGAAAACTTACTTGATATTTCAAAGAGAAACAACTTGATGCAAGTCAGAATAACGACCGTCTGGTATAATTGTGCTATCCTCCACTTTACGTTTGGCCAAATCTCCGCTTTTTCTGCTTGCCCTATGAAATTGTTTATTACACTGCTTTGAGAGCGTCCATACTCTACAAGATTTTATTCCGTTTGTCAACAACAATGAGCTACTTCCATGGAAAGAGGAGGTCATTTGCTAATTTTATTCGGAAGAATCTTCGCCTTTACGGAGCTTGCAAACCAAAACCGGATTAAAGAACTGTGAAGCAAGGTACTCAGTGCTGCGAGCTGAGAAACTACTTACATCCTATTCCAACTCTTTACTAGTTTACATGTTGCTTGAAATGATTGGTTTTTCATCTCATGAGATTTTTACAACGTAATATATTCTACTGTTAGTATTGCTTTGTTATTAAAACGAATGATCACTGACGTTCCCTTTACGTTTCTCACCACATTCTCTTTTCTATAGCAGAGGTGTAAGCAAATATATTTCACACGCTCTTTGCAGTCAGAGAAAAAACACCTGGATCGAACGAATGTTCTCAATGAATGGGACCTTTTGTGTAGTTGAACTATGATGCAGGATGGATGAGAAATAACGAGATCTTCTGACTTTATCGATGTACTCTACTTGTTCTTTCAATTTGGGAATTAGATGATATCTGTTACCTGCATCGCTCGAAGAAGCCTTCGCAGCTGCGTAAGTACGTTATTGTACTTTACTACCGATTTAGAAGCTGAAATCGTTCGATTATATTTTTGGAAATGGTTGCATCTTTGTTCTAGGAATACGTCATTGTTAGTTTTGGTCAACTCTGATGTATTATAATAGGTAGTGGCCTTGATTCCTGTAGGCCGTCGGCTGTCTCCCTTGACCAGCCAATAAAAGGAAGGGTAAGCTTCTTAGTCGTTTATTCTATGGTTAATTCTGATACACTTGCATGATCTCCGAGTAAATCATTTGCAGTGATGCGGAGAAGGAACTGGACCAGCAAGGTGACCAAAAGAGACGAGAACGAAAAAAGGACCTGGAGGAATAAAAAGTAGACTGATAAAATAAAGGAATGGTGATGGGTGACCGTTACGGTCTTGCGCCTTGATCTCGGCGACTAACAGGGAAAATCAAAATCATGTGCCCAAAAACGTGTTTGATCATAATTGGACAAGATGCGATCAATGCGATCAGAGCGGATGCTCTGACCATTTCTCTTAGGGCTATAGGAGTTGACGTGGGGAGTAGAAGTTGACGTCGTTCATATCACTAAACCTCACCTCATAAATTTTCCTTCAAAGCCAAATTAAGCAAGTTCATCGGGGCCTAGAAATTCTTGCTTGTTAGTTCGAGACGAAACTATTCGGTTTTTCACTGCCTCATTTTCTGCAAGCACTGTCCCTACACTTTCAACTGGTACTCTACTGGGTCCCTTCTATGTTTTACTGCTAACGTTCTTTCTCCGGCAGATTTTTTTTTTGCGTTATTCGTTTCCGCTTCTGGTTAATTTCAAAGAGTTTTCTGTCGAAACAACGAATTGATTGGAAAATGTTATGTCTGGTACAAGCAATGCTCAGTCAGTTTGTACACTGAAAAATTCTCGGTGGAAGATGGCAAAGTTCTTTTTTAATCGTGATTTTCAGTATTTTTCTCTTCATTGTGACCAGTTGGTTGTCACTTTTGTCGCAGTGCACTTAATGACTCGCACGGTCCATTCAGCGAAAACTGCTAGGGCCGGATTGAGTTTTCAATTTCGCGCGCCTTCACCACGCCCTAATAAACACAGTGCAGTGAACGAAAAGGAATGAAGTGAAAGTTTAGTGCAAAGAACATCATGAATATTTCCATACCTCAATTATGGAGAGAACTCTTTCTACTACTTTTTGAATCGAAGAAGTAACAGTTCTCTTGACCAACAGCACTGCAAGTGTTTCCCTACTTGTCGTTCTCTCTCCTCTCTTACTCTTCTAAAATTCCGGAAAAATTGTATAACTTTGAGTATACTCAAGAGTCCAGAGATGTATCAGGAAAGTACTGTCATCGTGATTTTTGCTGTGAATTCGGCACATAATTATTAAATATTAGAAAAAACACTGCCAAACCCACATTGCATATAAGGTGTTTATTATTCAGCATTCATTAAACAGCGAGTAGGTAATAAGAGAAAAATAACTGTTGGTTCTTTTTGTCCGCAACCGTGGTCTTTGGAAGCTCGGCAAGCTGTGAGGGCAACTAACTTTGCTCCAGGAACAGAAACGTAACGAAGTGAAATAAGTTGGTTACGATACTTATTGAGGTCACTGCTGCATCCATTATCCTTGCATGAAACAGAACCAGAACGCGTAAATCATTCCTGGGATCCAAAACAGAAGGCACAGTAAGATGTCGATCAGCACCGGAAGTCCACAATCCTTCGTGTGCCAATAGACAGCCAATGGCTAAAGTAAAACTTGTACCTCTGCGATCTCATTTTAATCCATCAGCGAATCCACGACTGTGAATCCTACCGGTAAAAATATAATGCAGATGATCTCGATTATTTTATCCGTATCGTTGTCGCCCATCGTTAAGTACAGCTAAACTGCGCTTGTAACTCTGAAAAGTACTGTTTTTTATACGAAGGCAATAAAAAGGAATAATTGTGGATCCTTTAACGAAAGTCATTTTAAAGCATGATTGTTGACATTAAAAAGTCATGCTTTAAAAAAAAGAAAGGAGTTGAAATCTTGGAAAAGAAATCGTGGAATAAATACGAATAGATGATGCACACAAATACACGGTTATTGATTTCAATTACTTTTGAGGATTTCCACATACGGTGCTGCATTCCTGCTGATGCAGAAATTATTACAAAGAAATGATAAACAAACAGACCCCTGCTTCATCTTAATTTTACGTCAGCAAACACCAGTGGAATTCGTTGGAACGGGATAAAAGGATTTTAACTTTTTTTCTTCTGGGACCTTTGAAGCATTCAATTGTCGCTAGTGCGTTGCTTTCACCTTTTATCATTGTATATGTTCTCCTGTGATTTTCTTTTGTAGTGTGTGCTGTAACTCACACACATGAAAAACCGTACAAGATTTCGCCATTGCATAAATAAACTTGCAAATTCAGAAAATAACAGACGGAGAACTATGTAAGTGCCTTTTTATTTTACAAAGCCATTCATTTTTTAGATTCTTTGAGAAAGATGTAAAAAAGTAAAGATGAAATCAGAAAAAAAGGCTGCACACATGCTCCCACGGAGAAATGTTAGACTGCTGAGCAAACGTGAACTGATAAGCTCGCAAGCATGCTCCGTAAGTGCTTAATCCAAACATCGTGAAACTGTGTTACTCACATGGACGCCTATGCTGACATTCTTAGACCAGGAATCGAATATGGAGCAACTGATTCAACTGTGACTCAGTTCTTGAGTAGCTTTCCTCTGTTTTGGACAGATCTAATTTATGGATGGTTGGAAGACGATAAATCTGGTCAAAAAAAAAAGAATGAACTTTTAGTTGCTAAGGTTGTTTTCTAAGAAGAACTCGATGTGCATGAGAATGGTGCACCGCACAATTTTATTCGCTACGAGGGTAGGACGAACACTCAATTTCCATAAATCTAGAAAAATTTGAAAGAAGGGAAGACAATGTATACGTGTGTAAAATTAAAGGCAATATATCAGGAATCTAACTTGGTGAAGAAATGTGCAAAGCTGGAGACGAGGTTGTAGATTGTGAGATCCCGTGGTAAAAAAAACGGCGCTGAATACGCCGTTTTCACGACGATTCCAGTCGCAACGCGCCACTCTTGCGCACGCGCCGCATCCACGTGCGAGCGATCGAAGATCTCCTCGCCACCTTATTCAAGATTGAGATCTCCTCGCCACCTTATTCAAGTAGACTGTACTGCTCCTCCATGGTCAACTATGATGATTTCTGCGTCGTTATCATGTCCTTGTATCCTCTTCTCCTGGTTAAATTTCAAACGTTCATTACGACTGATTTTTTTATGACGATGTAGCAACATTTTTAAGGCTACATACAGCATGTATAACAACTCTGAAATTCCTTCCAGGCTCTCGTTTTCATCTTTTTGCTCCTTTATTCCATAAATACAAATATAAAATTTGCAACACTATCACGATGTTTTATTTTGGGAACAGATAGAGATGCTTGCTAGCTGAAAAAATGAAAACAAACTGTAACGCAAATGAATGCAAAAATCCACCACATTTTGAGAGCATTGAGATTGCTAGACTAGCGGGGCTCCTTTACAAGGCACCAGAACCAGAAAGCGTACAACATGCCAGGAATCCAAAACCACAGAGGGAGAAGGGCATCGAAGAAGACCGGAGTCAAGTTTCCTCTCCAGTTGTGAAGAACGGCGAGTGGCTGAAAGAAAAGCAAATGATATGTTGTTGATCAGGTGCGATAAAATGTGATCTGTCACCTATTGCTTGAGTGGCAGAATTTCTGCCAAGGACCCAAGGCCTTACCCTCTCCTCAGAATCTCCTATAGGAAATATAGTAGGGGGGAAATATAGTAGGTCTTACCTCGGTTCCAACTGCTGCCTCCGCCGCGCCGTTTCGAGCACGTACGCAAATGCACCGCAACTACACTCTTGATTCATGTCGTTTTGACCCGACTATAGAGCAGAAAATGTGAGAAGGCTGCTATTTCAGAATTAATCCACAACATTTATGAAGCACTACTAGTAGTTTAACTCCCAATAAACCTACTCTCTCATATGTTGGAACACAAATCCACCTAGCTGCAGGTTATCTGCTCTGTATTGACCCTATGGTGGGAGTGAAGTCGGCGCCAAATGCCTTTAAAGGCAGCATACCACAAATCTGGGGTGGTACGGATTTCAGGCGGAGTATTCGTATGCGGGATAGTAGATTATGAAGAGGGGGTGATTCCGTCCATTTCTACCTAATTGCCGTAAAAAACGGCCCGGAAGATACGGCTTCGGGCGTTCCGGCGCACTACTCCCTACAAGAAGTTCACGCGCCACACCTTCCGGATCATTTTTTACGGCAATTAGGAAGAAATGGACGAACTTACCCCCTCTCCATAATCTACTATCCTGTGTAAGAATATTCCACCTGAAATCCGTACCACTCAGATTCGTGGGGTGATGCCTTCAAATAAAAACGGAATCAAGCAAAGAGTAGACAAGAAGAATGTCCTGAGTAATCGACAACAGAGCCTTCCACTTTTTGAACGCTTTCCTTCAAAGTTTCACTCGCTTTCCTAACACGCATGAATCCCATCAACAGAATGTGGACGTGACGTGACGGCTATTTGAAAACCATCTTGATATTAAAGTTCAAATGTTCGCAGACAATATCAAAATATATTTTTCGTATCGACCTAAAGAGCGAACATCAGCTCACAACCCAGTTTCTTTAGCAATCCAGGCGATCCAGAGAATGACATCATGGTCAAAAAATGAGATCTACCTCCAAATCTTTCTAAAACTGTAGCGTTGCATTTCAGAGAAGCTCCTCAGATCCTATAATTATGAAATTCAACAACTATTCAATATCAAGAGCGAGTTCGAGATCTTGGGGTAATCATGGGCATGTTATATAATAACGGGCTTGTGTGTGTGTGTGTGTGTGTGTGTGTGTGTGTGTGTGTGTGTGTGTGTGTGTGTGTGTGTCGCGCGCGCGCGCATGTCTTTCTCAGAAAGTGGAAACACGCTTGCAAACGACTGCTTAAATAGTAGCATATTTAGAATACTCCACTCCAGTCTGGAGTCCATTCTTAAAGAAGGATATCAAAAAGTTAGTAAAAGTACAGCAAATTTTTACCAGGTTGGTTTATTGTAGATGCTTTCGCGATACGAGTTACCTTGAAACACTTCCTTTCTATGAAATTCGCCTTAAAGGCATCACACCACGAATCTGAGGTGGTGCAGATTTCAGGTGGAGTATTCGTATACGGGATGGGAGACTACGGAGAGGGGGGTGATTCCGTCCATTTCTTGCTAATTGCCGTAAAAAACGGCCCGGAAGATGCAGCGCCGCACAAGACTGGCGCGCTCCAATCGAACCTCTTGTGCAAAATGGTGCGCCAAAACGAATGAAGCCGTATCTTCCGGGCCGTTTTTTACGGCAATTAGGAAGAAATGGACGGAATCACTCCCCTCCCCGTAGTCTCCCATCCCGTATACGAATACTCCACCTGAAATCCGTACCACCCCAGATTTGTGGTATGCTGCCTTTAACGCTCCGAATTTAAAGAGCTTGAAGACGAGTAATGAATGATTTAGTTTTGGGTTTTCATATCTTACGAATGGAAATTAAATTAAGGCAAGCAAGTATTGTATTTTCCGATCAACAAGCGGAAGAACAGGTAGCTTCAATTTGCACTACTCTAAACTCAGACGAAAACTTATCAGCTATGTTCAAGTCCTTTTTCTGCAGTGTTGCGGATTGGATTAATCTACTTCCAGCTGAAGTTATGTCTAGTCCAAACTTGAAGATATTCAAAAGCAAGGTATTCAAATTAGACGCCCTTACTACACTAGGTATGAGCGAGGTCTAAATCTCATTGTTGCAGAGACGTGGAGCAAGTACCTTCCTTAAAAGCATCACCCCACGAATCTGAGGTGGTGCAGATTTCAGGTGGAGTATTCGCTTACGAGATGGGAGACTACGGAGAGGGAGGTGATTCCGTCCATTTCTTGCTAATTGCCGTAAAAAACGGCCTGGAAGATGCGGCGCCGCACAAGACTGGCGCGCTCCAATCGAACCTCTTGTACAAAATAGTGTGCCAAAACGAATTAAGCCGTATCTTCCGAGCCGTTTTTTACGGCAATTAGGAAGAGATGAACGGAATCACCCCTCTCTCCGTAGTCCCCCATCCCGTATACGAATACTCCACCTGAAATCTGCACCACCTCAGATTCGTGGGGTGATGCCTTTAACAAGCGACCACAATAAGCATTCGGTTGATATGTGTTTTTAGCTCACAGTTTTAGTTGTCTTTTTCTGCTGTTCATCACGACACTGGCTAGCTGGAATTCTGCCTTGATATGTTCTTTTTGAAATTCGTCCCTACAATTGGTCTTTATTCGCTCCTAGTGGTGGTTAGCCGTTCAAGGACAGCAAAGTTGGTGAGCCCTTGCGCTTGAGGTCCCTCCACCCGTTCGCCCAGAGTCCCTGACGGATTCCTCTGTTCGGGGTTAAGTTGGTCACCTAAATTCTGGTATCCGTTTATCTACAGTCGTTCTGGATCTGACAAAAGGAGCTGCTTCTGTAGCAGGAGAATGACCTGCCAACCCACCACCCCTTGTGCCTTGAAGGACCAGCCTTGTTGTGTAAAACTTAGGTGAGATCTTAGTGAGCTGTTCCATCTTGTTTTTGTTTTACGACACAACTGTTTTCAAATAAATAAATAAATAAATTCAGGCAAGTGGTTTTTGGCAAAATGTAGCAGAGTAAGCAGAGTATCGGTGAATCAAGCAATCTCAGCGAATGTGACTCCGCATTCGTTCACGGTACGGTGGATGGTATTCGCTTCCATTCATGAAGGAATCTGAAGTAGTAACAATAGGGATGAAGTACACGTTCGCTCTACATCTAAATCTTAGCAGTTTCCTCCGCGTAAACGTTCGAATAATAACTCACCGGGCCGGTATCTACAAGTACTAAATGTACACATGCACACAACTAGATCAGACTACAATAACTGGCACTTAGATGGTCCATTTTGAATGTATAACCACCACGACTGGTACGAAAATGATCATTACTACGTAGGATCAGCAAATGGTCAGCGTACCACCCCACTTTCGAAATAAACCGCTTCTTGTGGTGGTGCACGTGGTTAAGCTTGTGAGTGTGAATCGCAGACTTAATCCACCCCCCACCCCGCGTAATTCATGCGATTGCGCTACTATTGTTAATGTTAGTGTAGACCATCGTTACCAGTTTACAAAGTCATCTATCTACAAATGCAAGTGCCACCACAGTCAGTCCTCGACTACTTCCATGCCGAACAACAACGAACTTTCGCGTCCAGTTCGTTGTTACGCAACGACAGATCTCAGCGCGCGAATCATCATTTTTTAAAATTGTCGCCGATTGTATGTCAGTTTTCCGGGATTGTTATCTGTTATAGTAGTCCAGTTCCCGTCTTTTTGTGGTTTGGTTTTCTCATCGTGTAGATGTAGTTACCATTATGTGTCGCCTGTGTGTACTTGCCTATGTTGATAATTCCCAACATTTGTTTGTGCTGTTCTTACAGGGGTTTTCCAGCTGTCGCTCCATATTTTTCATCCTTTCCGTTGTTAACGTGTTTTCCAAAGCACTTCACCGACTTTGTAAATACTCAAAAGATGGTACTGCTTCAGGCACAGGAATGGGTGACGCGGAGGTTCACGAAGTTAGTGAACTTGTAGAGGACCGGTTCGATGACCAAAGTTTTGACGATGCTCCACTTTCGGATCCAGAGTCAAATTGTACTTCTTTACTTAATCTATCTTATATTGGACTCGCTTTTTGTTGTTTCCTACTTTGAACTGCTCAATTTAGTTGACGAACAGGAACTCTTGAGTATCGACGACTATGAACCCCTCGTACCAACCACTGATCATTTGCGTTTGAATGAAATTCGGTGGGAAGTAGCAGTATATTCGTCTTGAATTTAGTTTAACATATATTGTTTAAGCGGTCGCCCTGCACTCTCTACAATTCCTGAGGAGTCTAAAACAGATGATATTATGAGCAATGGTATTTTCTTTTCTTCCATGCTTGCATTTGCACTATATTTTCTATGAAGTGTCGGATCAAAACTTAAGAAGTCACTATGCGTTCGGATGCTGACGGTCGTTCTTCCGATCTGTGTAACTCTGGCCAATCCACTATAAGTCAGGCCTACTCAATAAAAAGCAGCGATTTTGTCAAAGATCGTCAGTCGTTTTGAATCTTAGTGTTGCACTGGAAATAACCCGCTAAATTTCCTTTTAATTCTAGAGAAAGCTTCTGAGGTTATACAAAGAGAACAGGAGTCGTTCTTACGTGGTCATGGCCTTTTCATTCAAGATGATCCCAGGTATGGATTGGTTTATGGAAAATGATTGTTGGTCTTGAAGCTTCTAAGGATACAGTTGGTTTCGAACATAACTTCGCGAGCCATGTGAAAAGGTTGCAATCGAATTTTTTTTTTTGTGAAGATGAGACAAGTTTGGTTGTTTCAATGACATGGAAGACAACTTTCGAGTCAAAGAACTCTCAAAAGCCACTTTCGCTAACATCTTATTTTCTTTTTTGACACAACATAACATAACGGAGTTTCGTTGCCTGGCTCACTAATCTTCCGTAGTATAACATTCGGAAGTGTTGTTGGACATTGTCGAGGAGGGGAATTAGTGGTGAGCACGAACCAACAACACATTCAATCAGGGGACTCCTATAGGAAGCGAAGTGAGGTGGTGACTTAAGAATTTTGAAGAGTTTCGGAAGTATAGCTGGTGTTATCATTTTAAGAGCTATCTCCTGTCCATAGCCGTCATTGTACTGTAGGATCGTTAGTATTTTTGATAAATTGCTTTCGGTCATGCTCTGCGAAGCTTTCCGCCGGCTTCTGAGGTCGTGCAAGGAATTTGTTTGAATTTCATTCGTGCCCGCAATTATTTCAAAAGGCCCTGTTAGCGCTTATAAACAAGAAGTTAAATAGCTCTCAGTAGCGTAAGCGCAATGTAGTGATGCAGGATGTGCGCTTTAAAAAATTCTCCTTCTTCATGCACTCACGTAAGCATATAATTAAATACTTACTCTTCATGTAAACCAGCATTCTTTCTGCATCAAATTAACATTAACTTTTCCGAAATGCTATGGTTTTTTCCTCAAGTGAAATTTTTTAAGATTTGACCGAAGCCATTTCGAGAAGGAGAACAGCTGGGAGCCTAGTATTCCTGATCAATCATTCGGCTTTACTGATACTGGGAGTGGCATCGTTCCAAAACCTTCTGCATCTAAAATTGTAGCTTTTTATCCTACTATTGTTACATTTTGAAGAGTAATAGGTTTTTGAATTTAGGAAAATGTTGCAACAGCTTATGACACGAGGAATCACAAAGATGACTCAGACAACAAGATAATTACTGGAGACGTGAGTTTAACTCATGTTCAAATTTGGATACTGACAGATCACAATATAGCAGATGGTCACAACATTGCTGGTAGTCAGTTTAAAAATACTCTGCGGTAAATTGTAAAGTAACCATTCCTTACTGTCTTGTGATTACAGAGTAGGAGAATTACACTCACACTAACACGATTGTTTTTGAAAAGTCGTATTATTGAATATATTTTGATCGTTCAGTCTACATTTTGTCACGATGTGCTACCGATTAAAGAAACTGAAAAACCAGTTGCTCCTCTAAGTGAATCTACTAACAATCTGGAATGTAACCAAGTAGTATGTTTCAGCCGCTGTTCTTCCTTTTCCCTTACATTTTTAAACACGAACTTAATTTAGTCTACTATCAATGATATTCGTTCTACACCTCAACGGGCGCTAGCTAAGAGGCTCATCTCGAGAACTGAGAACTCACCAATCCCCAACGATTCTTCTCTTGTTGGAGCGCAGACGAGTACTCCAGTGTGTGAGTACTTTTTTCTTTGTTGTTCCCTTTTGGTTTTTTTTTTGTCCGCCTTTTAAAGTTAAAATATGTTACGGTGTTATAGTTATGTGGCTCTTGGCTGATTTTCAGCAGTTACGTTTCTCAATCCATCAGTTCACTGTATACCTTTCGTCTCTGTTGCGCTTTACTCAGGCCGTACTCAAACCCTCAGCCCATTATACTATATCCTGCTTTTTTTGTTGTTGTTTCGTTATATTTTTACTGATCTCATGTACTTTTAGTATCTGAAGACTTATTAGGGTAGGCTGACCATAGTAAAGGTTTGTAACTATTTATCGACCTGGAAGGTTGCAACAATTCTGTCTAATTTCAGAATAGGAAATTGATAATCAGAATAGTGTTTGATGCTGAATATTCCAACGTAAACTTCTTGACGTTCGTTAAATTTTCTTTCTACATAAGATCTTTGACAGTCTTAAAAGGTCATATACTCAAATAAGATTTCCCAAAGTTTCTTCTCTTTTTCTCTCCAAAGAAATTTTCCTCTTAAGCGTTTCTGTAACATTTTCATTCTCGTCTATATTATAGCAATGGTGGCAAAACTACCATCACGACAAAGACTTCGTGATTTTGACGACATGGTCTTGGGAATTTCAATGATCAAAGCTGATGGAGGGTCAGCAAAAGAAGGTTGTAATAGCATGATGTTGCTGTTTTTAACTCCCTTCACTTCGTACTGTGACACAAAGCGTTTCAACTGCAATAGGAGTTTTGCTTTCTTTTTCAGCGCCACATGCCATGGAAAACCAATCTTTGACCGAATCAACGGACACTACCATGTTGTCTGTTGGACAGATTCAAAGCATTCTCAAGGTGTTCTGTTCATCACCGATCTTTGTTCTCACAATAACTTCTTTCTTGTTGATTTCTCGAGTGTTTTCTCCATGCTGGTCTCATTTGTGTGTCTGTACTGATTTTCCTGTTAATTTCGAAATTATAATTATGTTTGTTGCAATTTTTGTTTTTGAGACTCTCATCACATGTTCAGAGCATTCTCAAGCAAGTAATTAGCCATATATATATATATATATATATATAAAAAAATATATATATATATATATATATATATATATATATATATATATATACTATCTTTGCCTGACCGATTTAGGCTATACCTAGCGGATCGCCGTCCACGTTGATGCGAGAGCTGGAGGCACAGAGAAAAAGCCGAGTAAAACTTAGAAAGCCACGCAGTTTGCTTCCTACACCTTCTTTGAAGAGCGGGTTTGTATAATTACTACCGCGTTTCCTGTGAACTCGTCAAAATAATGCTTTAAGGGACGCTGTCCAGTCATCTAGTGAAGCGATTTCGTTGAATCTGATGAAATCTGCTCGCACCACGAGTGTGTCAACGGTTTGTGCATTAAGTTAACCTTGATGTGATGGGTGCTTTCTGTTTAAGAATACTGAGTGAGGGTGAACATTTGCCAACTCTGCATTTTATGCTAAGTGGGTGTAGTGTATGGTTGGAAAAGGACAATTACTCATCACTTTAAAAAAAAAATTTAGGTTGATTGTGAGGCAACCGGTAGGGATGTTCGATCCCCACTCACCACTTCTGTAAGTCTATCACTTTTCCTTCAAGTTGGATATGATTACTAGTAACGTGTCTTCTTTGTATGAACAAATGGATTTTCTAGAAAACAGCAACATAGACTTTATTGCAGCGCCAGTGTACTAATTTGACGAAGTCAACGATTTGTGCACCTACTAACTCGTCGAGTAACGCTCCCAAAACTTCGGCCTCTAATCACTTTTCCGAAACGTCAATCTCGCAGCAATCAGTATGGTCCTTAAGACTTAACATTTGGTCATGATGATTATGCATTTGTTTCTCATAATGAGACGAGCGAAGCAATTCCTAGATGTTTTAAGGTGTTTTCGCGGCGGAATGCCTCACAACAACGAGAAGAAACCGTATGCGCTTTGGATTCTGTTGCCACCTTTTTTATTATTCTGTGTGATTCATTATTCTGATTTTTTTTTATTTTAGAGTCGAAATCCGAAAGTCGCAGATGTTAAGGGAACGGTTTTGCGTGCAGAAGTGGTGGGTAGGCTTAAACGTATAAAACATGAATTTTTCACGGTGGACAGATCACTGTTACCTGAGGCGTAATTTCTAGAAGTTTTCCCGATTTCTTGCGACCTTGGACCCTTATATTGAGATTTCTTGATGCTATTCCTTTGGCAAGATTTTTTGTTCTTCTAGAATAATTTCATCTTTTGCTTTCTTTTGCTGCAGCGATCTTCTTTTTGTTCTTGGGCTTTCGCGGTTCGACTTGATTTGTGACTTCTGAGGAAATTTTTCGTCAAGCTCTTTTATTAGGGACAGTCTTCTATAACTGTCGCCAGTTTCACTTTCACTGAGTGCTATCACAAAATAAGTTCGTTAGTAGCGCTCAAGCAACAAATACCTGAACAGTTTTTTAAAACTCTATCTTCAGAAGGTCTGGTATACCACATACGTTCCGATATCATTCTGAATATGTCAAGACATTCGAAATTTTGCCATCAAAATTTGTCACAAAATATCATACCTCCACTGCCTTGAACCAGCTCTGGCATCTTCAACAATCAGCAGTGCGATGGTAGATGGTATGTCAGGTGATGCTAGGGGTGGAGGAGATTTTCTAGACCATTATATTGATTCCGTATGATTGATTTGATTATTTGATCGAATTGACTTCTCTAATTAAACTTCTCAGTATTTTCTCTATAAATTGCTTTTACAGCCGACTAGTCGCCCGGAATCTGTGAGATCAGGTAGTTCGTTGTCAGCA
Source organism: Necator americanus (assembly GCF_031761385.1). Classification (NCBI taxonomy): domain Eukaryota; kingdom Metazoa; phylum Nematoda; class Chromadorea; order Rhabditida; family Ancylostomatidae; genus Necator; species Necator americanus. The sequence continues at coordinate 18,918,513 of NC_087371.1, forward strand.
GCAGCAAGTGCTCGGAGTGTTTCACAGATGAGCACAGAAGTGTCTCAAAGGTTCTTATCTTTGTTTTTATCTTCCCTGGTTATTTCATTCAGTCTGAGACGCACTTCTCTGTTTATTTTTGCAGATCTGTGCTATTTATCCCTCAGCATGAGGTGGCGTTCGGTTGTGTTGCTATTGGGGACACGGCTATAGCAAATGTTGACGTTACCAACCGTACAGATCATCCTCTTCGTATAAGAGCAAAACTCAGCAACACTGAGAACGTATTCACAGTAAGTAATTTTCCAGCGTCTGTCATTTTTCTAGCGTTCGCAAAATGATGGAGTCTTTCAGCTCCTGGATAGTCAGATTATTTTGTTGGATACGCGTCGTACCACCACGCTTCGAATTGAGTTCTGCGCAACTCAAAACGCACGTTTTTGTACTTCTCTTTCTATTCAAGCTAGTGGAGGAGGTGGGCCTGCTGTTACCTACAGGGTAGGTTTTTACCAAACTCGTTTGTTTCCTTGCTGCTGTTCTACGTACCTTTTCTAGATGCCTGTTCGGGGAGTGGGAGGCACTGCAGTGGTAACGGTGAAGGACAGGGAAGACTTACGGATTTCCCGCAGTGGATCTTATGTGTTGCAGTCTTCATACGAATCCACGTTTTCGTTCTCCTTGATGAATTCTGGAAAGCGGTCTCGTTTTGATATATGTGTTTTTTGTCAACACATTTGGTTTGAAAAAATCTGATTTTTTATGCGATTTTTTCAGACACGCCTTCGCACGCACACTAGTGTTATTCTGTGGAGAATCAGGTATTTCTGAGCAAATTCCTGTTGATATCCGTCCCGCGCGTGGTGTCGTCATAGGAAGGGATGAATCTAAGGTGAGACGTGATTAAGCATGAAGTGTGCATTCCTTCTAGAAACTACTATTTGCTCCACTTTTTAAACCAAGAATTGTTGTGAAGTGCGGGTAATTAGAGCCGTTCACACCTGATGTTTATTTTTGTTCCAGCAAATATCCGTGCGTCTGCGATCTTCTCTACCATTTTCGGATTGGAGGTCATCGCAGAATTCTATCGTGTCCAGTGCTTCTTCAAACGTAACCAGCTACTACTTTTTTTAAAAGTTTTCAAGGCTGTTGATGTTGCTTAGATTTCTCTACGCTTAAGAATCTCAACATCGTTTCATCTCATTCGACTTTCATTGCTTTTCAGCTACGCGCTGTGAGCCCATTGCAAGTTCTTGTTTATTGGGGTGAAGAGCGTACACGTCGACGACTCAGGTGGTGGGTTTGCGGTTACTTCTTGTAGAGATGTCCACGTAAAGCTTATTTGGAAGATACCTATTTACAGCTTTGAACAAAAGATGGGTATTACACACACGTGTGAAGGTTTACAGTTTACTGACAAGTACGACGGTGAAGATATAGAATTTATTCCTCCTAAAAGTTATCCTATCTCCAAAGAGGATGTTCGACTTTTTGACCAAACGCTAAGGATGTACACAATTTATGTTAGTGTTTTTATTTAATATGGAAGAAACTTTTGAACTGTTGCAGTTACACCACTATATCTCTTAACTTCTAGGTCTGTTCCCCTCGCATTCGTCCACGGCAATCACTGGCATCGAATTCATCTCTTGACAGAAGTTTGCAGCCGGAGGACACATTCCGCGAAAGAACTGTTTACAACACTTTAGTAGTACCCGACCAAACGTTGCGGTAATCTTAGATTAATACGCTATCTCTCAATGCCCAATTTGGAATATAATAGATCAGATATTGGATTTATGTATATTTATTCAGTCATTATTATGCTAACTTGCGATCTAATCTGCCAGTACGGTTTATTCGAGAAATTTATATTTGTCTTCCTTTATACATAATGCGATACTACTGCGAATGAACGATTAATTGTATGTGTTTTCAACTCTCCATCCAATATAAAGAGAGGATGCGCCGTAGATCGAGGCCTGGAGAATATTGCCCTCTTGAGAAAAACCTAAAAGATCTGTATGTGAATGAGGACATTTACTCATCTCATTTAATTGAAAGCCAAGTAAATTAGCTTTTGTTTTCCTTGTACTCTTTGAACATTGTTTTGCCACATAAATGAAGAAAACTCGAGATTCATACGAAAAGAAATGATTCGGATTCTTTCGATTTCCACACAACAAGTCAGTGATTATTAATAGAGCCAGATAATTTGAGATATTTGGTTTAACGTTTGCTTTTACTGTGTGGGAAGCACCAAATTGTTATTAGATTAATCTATTCAACTGTAATGCACTCAAAATTACGATTTTTAAGGATTCCCGCAGCCTTCATACCATCAGAGAGTAGTTACAGCATAGTTGGATGAATTTCGTATCATTACCCACTTTTCGTGTGGAGGATGCCCCTAAAATTTTACGAATTCCATAGAATGCTTAGAAAGCATTCTCACCCACCGGAGAAGGTCATACACAACGCTGTTTCGCTGAACATCCCAAAATTCCCTCACTTTCTAGTGTGCCTATTTGTTGCAGGTGGACCTGCCGGAGCTTTTTCTCCCTCAGTCGACTGTCTTTCTCAGCTGTTTTTTTTTAACAAGAAAGATGCCATAAAGCATGACAATTTATCCAATGAAATATATAAAACACACCATACCGTACCGTGTTTACCATGCTAGTCCAAAGTAACGACGTTTTATCTAGGAATTCACGCTTACATAACACATCCGTACGTTTTTCAGCTCAGAAAAATTAGAAAACGAGTCAACGCTCCATAAGAAATTTGCTTCGCGTTGCAGATTTTCTATGAAGAATTATCGAATCACCATCGTCAGCATCAGTATATCTTCTATCCAGGTTGTAAAAATCGAAACAGTTCTTCTATGAAACTGAAAGAAGAAACAACCACAGAATACGATCCCATTCTTAATAGTGAATAGTCAAGCTAAAATGAAGTGAAGAAGGCATAATTCACTTTTTTTTGTGACAGCACGAAATGCACACGTACGGACACTTAACTTTTCAATGTTTCAAATCTTTTCCGATTCTCTCAACAAGTAATTTCACAGAGTTTATTCTAGTCACAAATATTGGTGCATTCTCTTAAAAAAAGCGAGTAAATTCGATGTTTTCAGGGATGAATATCAGCGCTTGGGAAAATTTGCGGTATTAAGGACCCCCGGTCGCCCAGGGGATCGGGGACGTTTAGGTAGTGTGCAGGTGCTAGGTATTGAAATGCGAAGCGACCTTTACAAATGCGAAAATCATAAGGGTCTGTACACTCAAACTGATCAGTTTACTGGACGAAGCATCTGTAGTGAAGACTGCAGTGAAGTGTCACTCCTATGTAGGTTTGTTTGCTCAAGAACTTTTTGAGATTTTTCAAAACTTGACACTGATTGTTAAGACAAATTGTTATAGGGCGAAAATGAGTTGAGCACTTTGCAGTTTAGTTTCATAATGGTATGATGCGAATACCTCGCTCCAATTGCATAGGATTCTGGCCAGAAAATTCTTGAGTCCTAGCTTAGGAGAGTTTGGAATCATGTAAATGAACTTGTGATGAGCCTTCCCACTTCATTTACAAACTCTCCTAAGCTAGGATTCAAGAGTTTCGAACCATGACAACGAACCGGGAAGGCTCATCACGTGATGAAAAGCGATTCGGATTTGCTCACCTGTGATTGCTACTTCGTTACTCTCTTAGAAGAGATGTTTCCTCTTTCATCTGCATGGGATGAAATGATGTTGTCGAAGCCTTATTTTAAAACACTACTTAGGTTGTCAAAATTTCTGAGGTATTTTCAAGCCAACACTTTAGGAGAAATCTACAAGTCTTTGCACAAGATTTAAAGAGTTTTTACTGCATTATTGACTTGTTTGGTACAAATTACAAACGGTGCTCTCCCGCTTCAAGTTTCGCCCTTCTCTCGTGCTGCAGTATGAAAAAAGGAAGCACTGCAAATATTAAGCTGGCTCCCTTCACTACTGGGTGTAAATAACCAGAAAATGTTTCCAATGTCAATGATTTCTCAGGTACCCTCTTAGCCTGCAGTCATCCGCAGGCCATTGAATCATGAAAAATTCTGCATGACGTCCATTTTCTCTATCGCTCATTTTTTGCCGAAGTCATCTTCGAAGCTTCGGATTAAAACATACTTTTTGCGCTTTTCGGAACTGCTGCAACGAGTCCCCGTAGAGGCTTAAACCGAGCATAACGTGCATGCCCGCAGTTTTGAGCAAAAATCTCACGTTTTTCTGCAAACTCTTCCTGGGAACCGCACAACTGCCCGGCTACGTTAATTGGCTTCAAGGCTTAGGGCATCATGGATTTCCATGTGATTGCGTCCTTATAATATAATTTCTTCGGATTGCTGCAGAGTTAGTCTTTTTTAAACCGCTGAGTACAACTACTTAACTAGGGAAATCCGTCCAAGCACCATCAGGAACTGCAAATATCTCATGATGATTTGCATTCTGCTGTCTGCTGGAAAGCTGCCTACCAGGTTTATGTCGCTTTCATTGTTCAGAGGAAGAAACAAAGATGTGAAATCTGAGCAGATCTCCAGCTAGAGTGTTTTCATCTACACTCTGATTCCAGCTAAAGGAATTCCGACGAAGTTCGCATAATAACTTGTTCACAACTGAAGAGACGATGTGATGAATATAAGTTAAAAAGATCTATCATATCTGCATTTTAAGACGTTCAGATTTCAAATTGCGTTCATGTCCAACATTTGGGTATTTTTACTGTTACACTCCACCATTTGTCGGTGTCCCAGTTTCTATTACAAAAATAAATACAATGCATAGAAAACCATCTTTTAGTAGTGAAAAAGTGTAACTATGTACTTATTTATTCATTCATCTATTCTTTCACATAAACCAGTGGTGCGAAAAAAAAAAACAAATCACACTCCTCTGAGTCAGAACATTAAAAAAACGGCAATCTTATTGTCATTGTAACTTGGCGCATTCCTTTTCGTCGAGGGCAACGCATCAAGCATGTTGTTCTGCTAATCCACAAAGTGAAGAATCCTCTCATGACATCTACTTCCCAATCCACAACGCTTAACATAGGTCTATTTATCTACCAACTTAGCCCAAAGCGGAGAGAAAAAATTGAGAAATATAAAGAAAGAGAGAGTATGCTGAACAGATGGATGACGAACAGTACAGCCAGCAGAAGCAGCGCATTCTTTCTTTTCAGATTAGCAGAGATGAGCCCTCGTTAGGTTAGAAAACTATCTCTTCGCAAACTAATTTTGCTATTCTCCTGCAATTTATATTTTTACAGTTGAAGAGAACCAAGTTGTTGCTGCTAAATAAGTCACGCTGCAGCAAGCTTCATACTATACTATAAACGATTGAGAGAAGTGCTGCCACGTATGTATGTTCATTTCTTTCGTTATATGACCATAAACTGAAACGTTAACTGCAGAATGACTGTCGTCATACCTCTGCCGGCATTGTTTATCCCAATGCTCCGATGCCAGGTCTGCAGAATGTTGGTCACTCGGACGGAAACGAACCCTGAAAAATCCACTTCTTGGCTTAGTTTGACTGGATTATTCTTTCGAAAGATGCGTATTAGAGAAGAAGAGATCATTGTAGCTTTGATGGAACCAAACTGAAAAGTGAACTGAGTGGAAAGAGAGGTGCTCTATGCAGCTGTGTCCTGATATGTCTTCCCCACCAACGTGCTACGTGAAAGTAATCTTCAAGAAAATGCATTGAATTGGCAGGAAATAAGAGGTTGCACCAGCAACTGCTGCACCGATTAAAACAAATCTCAGCACCGTATTTGATGGAAGCTTGTGACATTCGACTACTATCTTCTTCTCTCCTAAAATGCCACTGGACTCTAAAAAAAATCCCGGTCATGCTGAGGAAATCGAACCCGGCACACACACACACACACATACACACATATACACACACAAACCCACACACACACATACACACACACAACTCCATATTCCAGCCGTCAAAGGTGTTGAGTTATGTTGGCGATGCAGAAAGGAACCAGTGTTGCTCGATTGATTTGAGGGGGAGTAGCGATAATGCAAGAAGTAGAAGTCGCAACTTTGAGGGTGAACTGGTAGTAGATTGCACGGAAAACTCCTCAAAAACGTTAATTCCTCATCAAGAAAGCACAAATCCTGAATAATTCCTTACCACTTATAACTACCTTTCCATCACTTTTGAAAATAATAGATGTCATAAATTTCATGATGTTATTCTCGCTGAAACTTTTTCAGAGAGGTTTTACTGGTTCGAGTGCAATTTATTATCGGCTCCAGCTGCTTCGTTGCAAAAGGATATATGTGTTGAATTTTTGGAATGTCACACTCCTCTAGCTTCGTGCCTAAGTCATAGTGTGCAAATCAAAGAAGAGTAATCTTTGAACTTGGAGAATCAAAAGGCTTACGACCAGTGTTTTTCTGTTGTTTTACTGGATTAACTGAACATAGACTGAGTGCGGAGATGTACTTTCATTCACCGAAAATCTGCATGTTTTGCTCTATCCTCCGTTTCACGGCATTACGAAGATGGAAATGTTATAGAATAAAAGTTCGAGTAAAGAATTAGTTGAACTCTTCTGGTTGGATGGTGTTGCCATCGTCTGCTAAATCAAATTTCTGAAATTTTAGAAGGGCTGGCAAAGTTGGCGAGACTCTTAAATTCACTTTATCTTTTGTTATGGTAATCTTGCTTTGATATAAATAACCGAAATTTTCGAAACTTTTTGTTTCTCATTTGTAGTGTACTCCTATTTTCTGGTCCTTCCTTCGAATTTGTTCGAAGCATTCTATGAACAATTTTAGATTCTTGAGTCATCAAATAACAATTTTTGAGTCTCTTCTTGTTGCGTGTTTCTCTCAGTTACGTGACTTATCCAGAAGGAAATTCAGTGGTAGTCTCAGATCCACGAATGTGTGCATTAACATTATCGCTTCATGCTTGCTTTCCTCTCAAGCGTTCATAAGTCGATCCCATACATACCCACAACTTCTCTTCTCTACTTCATTTCTTTAATATTCCCCAAGCTGTTCGTTTGCTAGCATCTGCACGGACAAAGTTCAGTTTAATCTAATTTTGCTAGGAGAATCACCTCATTTTTTTTCTCCTAGTGCAGTTCTCTACACTTGTATCGAGCATGAGTGTTTCACATGTGCATAGACTCTTACTTGGGATCAAGTTCCTGAAGAACTTATGAAATAATGACAAATTGTTCTTTTAAGCATAATTCAAGTATTGCATTAATTATTTGCTTAACAATTGTTTCCGTCAATGTGTAAATATCAAAAAGGTTTTGTTTTCGCTTTTTCTTTTTCTTCCTTTTTTCTTTTCTTCCGAACTTTTCTTTGCTTTGATGCCACAGTTATTTTTTAAACTCAATCTGCAGAAGTCCCCTTTAATGTGCTACCTACCCTCGCTTTAATTTGATTTTTTATCTGAAATCATGAAAGCTAAGAAAGCAATATTAACTAAAATCCACTTCTCAGTATGACCGTGCAGCACTCCATTTTCTTCAAACATTTTTACACTGCAAGCCGTTGGTTTTGTTTTGCATTTTACCATACTTCTTCAATGTAGCTTTATGATTTTTTGTGTATTTCTGAATTATGACATCCGATATGTATTTATTTAATTAATTGCAAAAGTGTCCGTAAAATTTAGGACACCTGGAGAATGTCATTTACTTAAAAATCCTTTTGCTGGACTCCGACATTCTAGCAACTATTTCGAGGTTCTCACGTCTTGCACTGAATTAGTTTACCCATTACTCTCCAAAACTCCAAATGAAATGTCTCTATTGCTATATACCATTATCGAGGCGGGAGGTCACTTATGCTTATCTTTATACTACGATCAGCATAGCGAATCGACGGATTTCATCTGAAAGCCTGCCAGTGACTCTATCTATCTTGGCATGGTGCACTCTGCGAGCCAAAGAAAACACTAACGGTAGGTATCTAATAAAGTGTGCTTTGTTAGTGCTCAATTCTTCGATAGAAATGGGTATAGGAAAGTTCTCGTGGTGGTAAAGTCTAGAGTTCCTATGTGAATATAGAGCAAAATTCAGCAAATACGTTTAACATGGTGTTAGAAGTATCCTTGTCACTTATTAATTGCATATTTATGCACCAATCGGCGAAACATCAGCTAAGTTCTGATCTAATACTGAACTAATTATTTGTGTTTTTGCACAAAGCGGCAGACGCGTTACTTCTCTTCTACAAGGATCCGCACCTGTAACGTATGAAAATAATCGTGTTTTGTGTTACACAGCTAAAGTTCGCTTCGCAGGAAGTATATGTAGTCCAGAAGTTAATTGTGTGCTGTTTTGGTTTCTGAAATATATTAGTTCAAGGAGTTTTTCCTGTCACGTACTCACCGTTTTTGAACAGCAATATGGAATTAATTGCTCGGTTGCGGGATATTATTCAATTTTTGCATATATAAACGTTTATAATTTGTTGTGTTATCGTCTCCCACATATAAAATAAAGGTGAATAATCCTTAGTATTGAAGAAATACGACGAAATCCTCGACGTTACTTAGTCCTTTCTAGGTATCCCTCTTTTTTCACTTGTTATTAACATATTCATCGAAACTCGACTTAATTGATGTTAAAAACTACTCATTTCTGATGAACGTATCGATTCATATGTGAGAGTGCAACGTTTAAAGCAGTTTACTATATTTGGTTCCAATTTTTAACAAATATGTTAACCAATATATTTGTTCCGCTGAAGTGGAAAGCGACGTGATGCAAATATCGACTCCGGGTGTTCGTCATGCCATACAGAGCGCCAATTCAAATTGAATCGCATATCGAGGTGTTTTCCCGGTAGTTTGCTATTATTTTTCGCACAAGACGTCATCGCTAGCGCTCAGGAGAAAACAACGATCCTCTAGCCTGCGTCCATTACAGTTCTAAAGAAACTTTAATAGCTGCGATCTGACCTGCGATCGTCTTCGTGTGCTGTGACCTACCCTGTCGATAAAATTTCTTTTGAAATCATGTCTACTTTGAAAATTCCCAGTTTCTTCTCTTACTCCTTACTCTTACTGAAGTTTTTATAAGGTATACACCTGTTGAAAATAAAGAATACTATTGGAAATTATTTGAAAAATGGGTAGAAATAAAAAAGTTTAAAGACAAAAAATAATAAAAAGATAAAAATAGTGAATTACTGTGAAATGTTAGTACTATCATAAACTTCCCTCTGATAAGCGTATAAGTGGTCAAATGTAAGAAAAAAAAACTGGTTAATTTTGACTTTCAGATATTATTATTTAGAAACCAGCCTAAACGTCCGGCTAAAGCCGGGCCTCAGGCTTTTTTTGCTGTTCGCTTCGCTCGGCTTCACCGATCAATAAGAAACAACAGTGGTGACATTTTTGTAAAATTAGAATTGATTCTTTCTGTCAACGCTTTCTTCAATTTTTTTTACCCGAAAATTTAAGCACAGATGAAAGATTTTCTCTAAACGCTCAGTTCTATATTTGGAGAACAATCGATCTTGATTTTACATCTATGTTTCTCTCAAACCTCCACAATTTGGAAACATTATTCGAAGTCTGAGTTTCATCTGTTCTCCACTATTAGCAAAGAATGATGTGCTAAAATCAGATGAAGCGAATATCACTATCGTAGTGATAAAAATAACGTTCTACGTCTGATCGCGTAAACTGTTGGCTACTATGTATTGCATTTAATCAGCCGTTCGTATGTGCGTTTTCTTTTTTTGAAGGAAGAATGTTAGCAGCATCAGGAAGACATGCTGGGGAATAGATATGAGAAGGAACCACAGAAACCAATTCTACTTGGGGCTCCCGCGCACCAATCCGATGCAGTGGAACCCATCTCTTCCCGCTCTATAGCTTTCTGGCACCTGCGCACCATTACGAACTCGTGGTACCTGTCTCACCCCATTTCACTGTTATCTGGCTCCCGGCCACGAATTCGACGGCGTAGGACCCGTCTGACTCCATTTTACCGCATTGGGGCTCCAGCGCAAACCGACGCCATGGTATCTGTCTCCCTCTCTTCTTTGGATTTCTTGACTAAGACATGCTCACACACAGGCGCACACACGTGACAGAATACGCCAATTACAGCATGATAGTTTGAAAATTTGGAAGTATGCATTCACATAAAAGTTTATTTACCCTCACTAACATATGAGAGAAACTAACTTGTCTTATCAATGCCAAAATGCATAGCCATATAGTTTGGACAATTGTGAAGAGGTAGAGTGCTCGCCTATCAAGTGCATGTCGATGGTTCGACACCTCACGGGAGCAGAGTTTTGCATCATTATGGAGTATTTTCGTGACACACAGACAAACACACACACGGACTAAGCGCGTTATTATATAGCATGATTGATATGTGTTGAACTAAATGATGATTCTCTGATAGGACTTTGATCATGTGAACTCAAGAAAAAAGATGCTTAATTATGTATGGACGATAAATCACTGCGAAACCCTTGCAGCACATTTTTAGCAACTAAATGCTAAACGCATGTCAGTGCGGTGGAATCCGAGAAGGATTCACTTTTCCGATCGACAGCCCACCGCACTAGAAAGCATGTGAATGCTTTCCCATCACTATCGTTGCACACTTTCGTGCCATTTTTCGTCAAAATTTCTTTTTTTTTGTTGACATTGCGGCATTCAATAAGTCGCTGTGAACTCTAAGTAGCACCCCGATGTCACCTCTCACGGATGACGTCGGTTCATAAAAATTTGAATCATAAAAAATGCACCAGTTGTACTATCACAGGAACCCATTTCGGTTATTTTAATGTGACGCTGACAAGAGGTATCAACGCATACTCCTTCCGATTGCGAAGTCGTGAAGGAAAGGGAACTAATAAGAATAGGAAATAGGAGAGCCTACGAATCCAAGGAGCTTATTTTCACCGAGAACCAGAGGCTGTTTTAATATTTGAAGAATTTCTGCTCAAACAAAACTCACTCTTCTCATGATTCTTGTTTGTTGTTGCTCTTGTTTGTTCATGATTGTTTTCAAGCATTCTTTCGTCTTTTTTTTTGCAAACTTAATACATTTTGTGACCTATTTTCTCTCCATAATCTGCTAAGCCACACACTACATATGCAATATTACATTTAAAGCGCATGTTTAAAGTGTGTTCTTAAGGGTTTAGACATCGCTAAATGTTAAAGCCCAATGTTGTAGGAAGAACAGAAAAAAAAACATGAGCTGAGGTTCATTTTAACTCCTGAAGAGCTACTCTTCAAATTCAACTCCTTTTGCTCTATGCATTTTCTCTACCGTAACATTGCTTGCTGCTTATTTCGCGCATTCCTTATGTCTTATTAATATTATGCACTATTCTCATAAAGAATTCCTATACATGAAAATAGTGCATCATATTAATAGGATGATTTCTAAAGCTCCACATCTGTGAGAGTATTTCAAATATTCTTTGGAAGCCGATTATCGACTACATGTGGCCTGCATTCGGTGAAATGCTCGTGCACTTTCGCCTCGTCTTGTATGTATCGAGAAATACATTTTCCGAATAGAATGAACAAAAGTATTCATTTCTGCTATTCGACACTAAAAACACTAAAATAAGGGAATCCCAGAGCTGATCTTCATGAGCCTTGCTCAATGCTTTCCTTTGTTTCAACCCTGCTGTGTAGTGGAAATTAATCGTTCCCTTTCACCCAGCCCACAATATTTATCGTATGCCATCATTCATTTCGCCGTTTTTTCCCGCCATCAACAAAAAAACAAAATGCCTTACAGGTGATGAGACAAGCCTGACGAGTAATGATGCGAGTAGAAATGCAAAAAAAAAACATTCCGAAAATGTCACACCATCGTTTTGTGGCAAAATTCCTTTGAATATCTATGAGTAAGTCAGTTGTCACTTGATTCATCCTCCAACTGTTGGGGGCATTTGTCGTGAAATGATCCTATGACGAGGGCAGATAGGTTTTGCTGAGAAACAACTTTGCAGCGAATAGGAACGTCTCCTGAGTTCTTCTAGAATGCATTGAAAATTGAGCGAAAGAAGTACGAAGCACAGGAGAGCTGTGCATTCTAGCTACAGCCGAAATTGCAAAACGCACTGCACACACACACATAAAATTACTGCGGAAGGTGCGTAAAACTATGTATTTGTAAGCACTGTCTTTAATCCTCAGACGGAAACTTAAAGAGCGGGAAACCGCCAGCTTTGTCTTTTTCCTGAAGAAGCCATTCCTCAAAAAAAAAGATTTCAACGAATGGAGATGCGCACAATTTTCTATTACAAAAGAGTCGCAATATACTTGTAATGAAGATAACTTGTTGCACTTCAACATTAGCTAGCTAGAAAGTAACTTGTAAAGCGCACACACCCTCAGACGGATTTTTATTGCTAGTTTTATTCTGCCTTATTTATTCACTTACTTATTCACATTCGACTATAGCAAAAAAAAAAAAGAAGAAAACAATGTTCTGTTAAAGTAAGAACGCAAGAAATAATTTCGCACTTAACCGCACAAGGCTTTTTCGCTCCAGTTGAACTCTTTCTAGAAAATAGGGCGCCAGAGCGCCCGAAGCCGTATCTTCAGGGTCGTTTTTACGGCAATTAGGAAGAAATGGACGGAGTCACTCTCCTCTCCTTAATCCACGATCCCGTATACGAATACTCCACCTGAAATCCGTACCACCTCAGATTCGTGGAGTGATGCCTTTAAGTGGCACCCTAGTGATTCACATCAAAGTTGTCATGTGACCCCCTCCCATGAACAATACCTCTGGTAAATCAAGTGTAGATCATGCAAATCGTAGTGTGTCTTTCACAATCATTATTTGAGAAGTAAAGGGATTATAAAGGGAAATAAAGTAAACGGAGGATTTAGGTGCGGTTGGGTTGAATTACGGGCTGATATAGTGAGGTCAAAACGAAATGGTACAGCTACGTAAGCGGCTGCACTCGAAGAGGCACAGTGGTAGAACAAAAACCTTTATCTTCCCATCTCTGCAGTCTGACTGCCCTAAGCTGACCTCCAGCCTCGATCACAAACGCAAAATGTATCAATTCCGAATGGCAAGTACAGGTTAATCACACTCAACTCATATTTCCAAGGGAGGAGGGTTGAAAAAAAATGGCAGGTATCAAGAAAAACCTTCTATTTCCCAAACGAAAATGTAAGACTTCTATTTTGCTTTAAGCTTCAGAAATTATGTCGTCCAACTGGTGGCCTTGAGGCTGATACACATTTGGAGCCGTACTTGAGACTTTTCCCTCTCAAGTACGGCTCCAAATGTGCATCAGCGTCATCACTCTCAATAGCATATTGGGCGAAATTCCTTCAATTTCATCTTGAATAGACCTCTTTAGTTAATCCGAGGACCAAGGACGATGTCTGAAAACCAGGCTAGAGGTACTCCAGAAAAAACGACACACAGACCTAAATCAGGAGAGCGCGGTGGCCACGGAACTGCCTCGTGTAAGGAAGCCCGATGTTTTTAGGTGTTCTCAGATTCCTGGAACATCCGGGTGGTTTTTCTTCAGTGCAGTCCTGTTGTCCTTACTCTTTGAACCCGCTGCAAGATGTTTTGGAACAGGCACAGCCCTAGCACCTAAAGCGAACTGGGAAGCGCCCTCTGCGGCGCAGTTAAAGATCCGCTCTTTTTGAATAAAGCCACCACCACAAGGCCTGGATGCTCACCCGATCACGAAATGGCGACGACTCAAGACTTTATCATGTACTCTCCCTAACGCAACGAAGTGTCCCTTACCTGATTTGAAGAACCCACATTTTGATTTTTCAAAATGTAGGAGTTATTTCTATTGCATCCTGTATCATTCATCCTTATTAGCTTTAGATCGTTTAGTTTCTATTATTATAAATATCAATCTGAACGTATTGCTAACGCCGGACTCCAGACTTCTAACGTTCCGGTTTCACTGCTCAATAAAAACTATAAGTAATCGAAGTTTCTGTAGATTTTTGCTGCAACCAGACTTTTATTCTTCCTAACAGAGCTTCTTCCAAAGTTTTTTTTAGAGAAATTTAAGCACTGAAGAAAGATGTTGATTGACTTCATTAACGAACGATTTAATAGTTTAGTAGTTTAAAAGACCCCTTGAAAGGGTCAGTACTTCATTTGGAGAACATTCGAACTTGATTTTAGACATATAATCCTTCGATACCGACACACTTCGAAAAACGTTACGGAAAGTATGGGTTTTTCCCACGCAACATTTGGCGCCGTATAATGTGCTAATACGAAATGACGTGTTCACATGACGAAATCGTTCTGATAAAGGCATGGTGCGGCACCAGATCACGTAACCTGTTAGTTGCTATTCCAGCTCCGTGTTTCGAATTTTTAAAAAAAATACTACCAATCTGAGACAGGCATGCATGGAAACAGATATGGGGAAGAGCTCATTAGGGATGAAACACAACACATGCTGTTATCACAGCAATGAAACGGCTCACAACGTCTCGTTCATTTTTTGATAAAACCGCTTGGAATTATTGTTGCACCAGTGTCATCTCTTTTTGCCCTCTTGCGCCACCTGTGCAGGAATTCTCAATGCTTTCTGACGCGTCCAATTCGACGTCGTAGGACTCATCTCAAAACATTTTATCCATTACCGGCACCGGCGCACCAATTCAATGCCGTTGGATCCGTCTCTCTGGCCTCTGGAACTTCGTTTCTTATATATATATATATATATATATATATATAATATATATGACTCACCTGACATAATCGGCGGGCTGATGTCATCGCCTGACACGATTACCCGCATCTTCACCGAGGTGTGCCGCCCTTGAACACACCTCTGCCCAATCTTCTCGATCTTCTGCGAGAACTTGCACAGAATCAATCCATTCGTCGCTATTTCATATTCTGGGAAACCTTACGTCTCGCCTGAACTGCCTTTCCACGCCGAGTGTCCTCAGGTCCTCTTTCACCACCTCAGTCCAGAACTTCCGTTTTCGGCCAGCTGGCTTCTTTCAGCTCGAACCCGGCGAACTCCTCAGAACTCGTTGAACAAGACGATCTGCCGGTCTCCTTAATATATGACCAAAGAAGCGAAGACGATTTACTTTAGCCACTTTCGATGGCGATGCAAGATGCTAGTATCTTCCACGTGTCATCCGCCGGTATACCACATCAATTTCTGCGTAAAGATTTTCACTGTGGCATACCCTAGGCCAAAAGTAGCCAATCAAGCCTCTCCATCATCGTTGATGGTATTGCCATCAACGGTGATGGAGAGGCTTGATTGCACCGAGGGGGTCGACCACAGGCATTTCGTTAAGGAGTTAAATGCAGAAGTGGCGTTGGCGCATCTTTGCTGAACATCTCTCTCGTAGCTGCCATTGTTCTTGGCATACCCTAGGCCAAAAGTAGCCAAGAAGCCGTCTAAGCAGCTTTCGTTCCGTGCAATCAAGCTTCTCCATCACCGTTGATGGTGTTGCCCAAATCTCCTATCCGTATATCATGATGGGGCGATTTGCGGATAAGTAGACTCGCAGCTTGACTTCGTTGGTGATGGGGGTCGACCACAGGCATTTCGTTAAGGAGTTAGATGCAGAAGTGGCCTTAGCGCATCTTTGCTGAACATCTCTGTCGCAGCTGCCATTGTTCTTCAGCGTACAGCCTAGGTAACATAACTCATCGACGAGTTCTATCGGTTGTCCGTCCACCCTGATTCCCGTTCGTGGTCTCGAAGAGATCCACATCTGCTCGCATTTATCAGGGCGTAGGCGTAGTCCATAGGCTGCAGCCAACTTCGATACAAGGTTGACAACATGTTGAAGTTTCGTACTGCTTTCCGCGAATATAACAACATCGTCGGCGTAGTCGAGGTCAGTCAAGGGGTGCTAAGGCAATCTCGGCAGGACACTGGTCGACTGTTCTTCGCATAATGTCGTCGATGGCGAAAATGAACAGGAAAGGTCCTGCCACTGCCCCTTGTCTTACTCCAGTTACCACTTCAAACGGTGTGGTACATAGATCCACACCGTTTGAAGTGGTAACTGGGGTAAGACATCTGGTGTTCGAATTGCAACAGTTGTTCGTTGATTCATGTCATCAAGCAAGCGAACGAACTTTCCAGGTACTCCATCTGCGCGGAGAGCGTTTAGAAGACGGCCTTGGTGAGGAGAGTCGAACGCGGCTTCAAAGTCCAGAAACGCTAGTTGCATTGGCTTCGAATACCGCTGCCAGATTTCGATCACTCTCTTGCCGATGAACACCTGGTCAATCGTAGATCGGCCAGGACGAAAGCCAGCTTGCTCGTCGCGCGTTGTTTCCTCGCGATGTTTAATGCGTCGGTCCAGGATAATGCGCTCCACTACCTTGTACATAACGCGCAGCAAGGAGATTCCTCGATAATTCCTGGGGTCCGTGACGGATAACTTCTTGTGGAGGGGAATTATGATAGCGTGTCTCCACGAATCAGGTATCCTTTCGTCTATTCATATTGAACAGATGATCTTTGTCATCTCACGAATCCCAGACGGAGGAAGATGTCTTAGCATTTCTGCGCTAATCCCGTCGTCTACACCAGATTTTCCAGTCTTCATTTTTTGAATACAGCTTAGAACCTCCGACACGGTCGATGGTTCCTCGTTAACCGCATAAGTCGGGCAATGAACGTGCTCGAGTTCAGAAGCTGACGGTGCTTGCCGGTTCAGCAAGGCCTTTAAGTGTTCCTTCCAAATTGGAAGGGTTGCTTCACCGACAGCTACCCCATTGGCAGTGTTGAGGACAGGGGAACATCTTTTCATTTTGCCGCTATACTGCTTTAGTGGAGCATAGACTTTCCGTGGGTTTCTGTCCTCCCACGCCTTCTCAAACTCCATCGCTCTTGACGTCCACTCGTTATCGCGGTTTTGTTGCAGTTGACGACGCAGCTTCCTTCTAAGACGCTTTTCCTGGTTGAAGTCACCAGCGCTGCGCGCGGCATATACAGAATTGTACTTGGATTTTGTTTCCACAGATGCAAAGGCAAACTTCTTCCGCGGCAATATGACCGGGAGCGTGTCCCTTGCAGCGTCCTGGATGCACTTTGTAAAGTAATCCGCATCGCTATGCTAAGCTAAGCTTCTTCCTAGTCCGTATTCCATCATGAATAAGCACACGTTGGCGGAATTTCGTTCTGCATTCTTCGTGTTTCAGACCTGCCATGTCGAATTTCTGTTGAAGAGGAACTCCTCAGTTTCTCTTGTCTTTAAAGTGAGAAGAACTGGACGGTGGTCAGAGTCGAACGCGACGTGCCAAACAGCTCTAGATTTTCGGACGTCTACCAGAGGAATGTTCCTCGCCAGAACGTAGTTGAGCTGAAGTTCAAGAGTCCTCATCTTCTGCTTGCGCTGCTCTTCTTCACTGCTTTCTGCTTAAAGGGTTGATCCCAGCCAGACAGTCACCGTTGTCCGACTTGCGCTTCGCTGGATAATACCATTTTCCTAGCACGTCGGATTAGACATCAACGCATTGAGTTCATCATAGAAGGCGTCCTTATTGTTGTCCTCACGGTTTTACGTACTGTGCGATCCCGCAATCGTACAAAGGCGCATCTAGACGACGTTGAGGCAAATTCCTCCACCAGGTTCTTGTAATCGTTCCTCACAGCTATCGCGCAGCCATCTATTTTGTTCTCATCAGCATCGCCGCAGTGTATGGTGTAATTTTCGATGCTGATGACGGGCCGATCTCTCATGCGTGTTTCCGGCAGTGCAGCAAAAGGCACACAGAGATATCGCAGAAGTCTGGATAGAGCGGCTTGTTGGAGTTCACTCGATAGTGTTCGGCAGTTCAGCGTGACGAAACGAATCGTTGTTGCCAAAGATTCCATGCTCCCTTCAGGCAGTTGACCTTTCAGATTATGGGCTTTGGCGATGTGCTGGACGGCGGCACCTTTTTGCAGTGTATAGGAATCTCTCGCCATATAACAGTGCGGGTTATATAGCTCGTGCGTTCTCTATGCGTACACTCGAACGTCTGATTGCGTTCAGTTAAAGCAGGGCCACCACGTGCAGGTAGCAATCAGACTCGTATGCGCGGCCTCATATATATATATATATATATATATATATATATATATATATATATATATATATATATATATATAAAAATATATATATATATATATATATATATATGGACGAGATGGAGATATAGATGGATATACATATAAATATATAAATATAAATATAAATAAATAAATAAATATATATATATGTATATGGACGTGGCAAGCTAAGTCCGTTATTGTATGGCATCATTCTCTAATAAAGTCCTCAATCCTGCTCACATCATAAAGCTACGATGCTGGTAAACCTATCTACTTGTTTTGTGAGCGTAACATGTCTCTGACTTCTACAACTGGTTCATTCATCAAATCTCCAAGCAGCTGTGTTGTTACGCCAAAAATTGGTTGTTGACTCATCTTTGGTAGTATTTCAAGTATGCTAACGTCGTTGATGGTACAATTTTTTCCAGTGTAGAGGCTAGAAATAAAACTTTTTCCTACTGGAAAATGTGTAAAAAGTTCTGCAAAATGTTTTGTCAGTGGTGGATGCATTCACAATTGTGGTCCGCTGCTAGATTTATATTTCTAAGGGGATTCAGTCTTCATGTCATGTTGTAGATTGTGCCCATTACACGAGAGAATGAGTCTCTCTTGATGAAAAATTAAACGGGACAACAGGCAGCCGTATCAATTGCTCTCAGCTGAGGGATTTTTAGATGCAGCAATCAGTGTAGATCGGCAGGTCACTCCTCAAAAATGAAAATGAACAAATGGTTTAAGCAAGAATAACAGCGTTTGTAGCAATCAATGAATTCTCTTAGGATTTGCGTTATTCACATAGAGGCTCGCTTAAAAAGAGATCACCGAAAAAAAAAGATAAACGAAGCTTTCGAAAGAACATGGATGAACAAAGAATATTTGCACTCTTTTTTCACAGCTTTATGCTCGCTATGTATATGGAGGAATGGAAAATTGCACGATTCGGGTTGGCAATAACCTTACCGATTACAGTGCTTGTCGAAAATGTGATACATCGTTGATGGCATAGCTGTCATTGCTTGAAGGCAATGTTTGGTTTTTGGATGAAATAACGAGCTTTCCGATTCTACGGTTATCTCCCAACTACTGAGTGTCAAAAACTGGTCATAACTCTTCTGTGCGGTTACAATTATGCTGCTACTTTTTCTGATGCAGAAGAGCACCAACTGTTTCATTAGAAAATACGCCTTCACATATAATCCATGGCCATTCTTCAACTAGAGTCAACTTCTTGTCGAAGTCCATGCAAAGCAAATTCTCTGTTTATGACACAATGGAAGTTCTTTGTAGTCCGCGCCTATTCGCGGACAATATTTCATCCGAAGTTTACGGGTGGCGATCGGTTAATTTATGTAGTTTGAAATACATCAAAATTGACGCAAAGACACGGAGGTGTTTTTCGGGAATAAAGTGAACAAATAGTAGATAAGAATACTCATCCTGGACCTGTAGGCCCTGGAAATAGCTTTCTGCTGACTGTCTCGATCGATTTTTAAATAGTCGTTGTGTCAGATAACGTTATGCCGCTTAACTCATCTAGCCGCAATATTTCAAGAGCGATGAGTAAACTATTACATCAGACTAGGCTTACCATTCACATTTACGAATTTCATGAATATCCTCTGTTTTTCGAACATTGCTTGAGCTTTACGTATCTGGTTACATGACGTAAATAGAGTAATTCAAATGCTCTTGGATAATTTCGAGTGCTTTTCGAATACTTTAGCCTGAAACGGTACGAAACCTTACGTATTTGTGACCCAATAAGACAGTATACATCTTCCAATATCTAACGGAGGATTCACTGATCTAACACGTAGATTGCAAAAAAGTGCAGGAGAATAGCTAATTCTTCGACAAAAGACAGATCGCGGATCCGCGTCATTTTCGTCTTCTGTCGAAGAATTGGCGATTCGGCCTACTGCATAAGCATCCATGTTGCTGAAAAAAGGCATGGCTCATCCGTAAGAAGAAAAATTGGACCTAAATCATATTATTTAATATGATTACCATTCTTAAATCTTAATTAGCCACATTTTACTTCACAACTACTGTATCGAAGTAGGAGCACTTCCATCAAGATATTCTGAAATCTATGAATACAATCGATTTCTTGACTTTTTTGCACGATATTCATTACTACGATTACTATACTTTTTTATTCATTACTTTGCTTCGATTGTCTCTGGAGAGAAAAAAATGAACAGATGAGGTTGTACTGTAAACTCATGTATTTCCGATATCTCAAATGGATGGCAGTCAGTTATTCAGAACGACTGGTTTGCCGGTGAAAAATTGCGAAGATGCCTCATTCACTATCTTTGGATGCATAAAAATATAAATAAATTTCCTTGAACATTGGTGCTTTGGCGAAAATGTGCATGAGCTAGAGCAGTGAAATAGATAATTAACAACTGAAAGAAGTTGAAAAGCCAAATTCAAGTCTCTGATAGGATAGTGATAGTAGTCGGGGATTGTGGACTACCAAAAATTTTGCATATTAACATCTGTTTGTTCAGCAAAATTTTCGCTTGTTTCATCTATGATCAATTTATATTGGCTGCGGATATTTAAGGTTTGTTTGTTGTTGGCCAAGACAGATCAAGTGTCACATTCAGCAAGGAGGGTAGGATTTTTTTGATTGCAATCCACATTTCCTCCGGATGTTTTCATTAATGATAAGAATTGATGAGTTTAGCACACAAATTGTGCGTGCAAAGTGATGTCTTTTCCAGAAAGAGAATTTCGTGGTCAACACTATTTTCTCGTATTGAAATGGTATGGGGAAACCATAATCTTCCAATTTTTTATTTCGGATTCCACATTTTCGCATGAACCTCTCATTCGCATCGCGTTATCACATCCATAAACGGCGAAGAAGTTTCTTATTCTTTTACATGGAGGCTTCCCCAGTATTACAGGAAGTGGCTGACGCTATCGCATCCTCACACTCAAAACTGTATTATAACATGGTCAGGAAGGTGACGAGATTAGAGTTTGACACTTTTTTGTATTATAGATGAAGCCTTTAGTAGGTAGGAATGAAAATTTTGAGTGGATCGACTGGTAACTTAAGCTTCTCAACTGTACTTTGAGCCGCGACATTCCAGAATGCCTGCACTCATAAGCTGTAAAAATATTCAAAAATCGACGGTCAATGAATGATTCATGTGTTCGGCGTGAATTCTGCTTCACTCTTCTAACTCTTGCCGCTTTTCGCCCGTAACTGCATTTGTTACATTTAACCTTCATGAATCCCTGCTAAGCTGATCAGAAGCAGATCGACTCCTTCTTATGTTCCCCTAATCTGCTTAGTCCTGGATAGTAATTTATTTATCTTGAGTACTTTGGAAGTGTTGTACGAATCCGATTAAAAAAACTGCTGAGCTTCTGCTAAGCCTGAAAGATGTTATAGCTAGCCGAGTAATTCGTCAAAGTTGTCAAGGGCGTGGTTTACGCATTATGATTTATATGAGGTGGTTTCTGATTCCTTAAAAGTAACTCTTTCCGAAGAAAATAATTCCAGCCCATAAAAATGAAGTAGCTAGTCTTTACTTTTGCATAAAAAAAGTCCGTGATTTCTGGAATGTTCTAACTAAGATCTCCTAGTATCCTATAGAGGACAGAAGGGATGACGCGAGAGCAAGGATTTCTAGTACATAGTCTGGGAGATTACCAGAAAAATGATCTTTAAGCTCTATCGATTGTCAAGGTAAGTTGTTTACTTTCGCTTCGTCCGTGTATCGTATTAGAATTGCCAATTGCGTCCCCTCCTGTATCAGTCACTAAGGTAGAGGAAACTCGTTGAATGTTTGACGAGCAGACTCAATAGTCTGTTCATCCGCGTAAGCTAACGATTTCGAACGGTAGGGCAAGCGATTCCAGTCACATGCACACACTCACACACATACACGGACACACATTCGAGGTTCACGCACTCCACTGTAGCGCACTCTGCACGGCGAGGATATCGATCTTCCATTGCGGGCCCAGTGGATAGCCTCGCTGAGAAAGACATCATCATTTCCCTCCGTCTATTATGCGATTCACTTAGAGTGCTTCTTATTCGTCGGTAGTCATGCTTCTGAATCTGATCCCAACTACAGAATTTGATTGCGCCTCCTTCTCCAGAAGCACAACTCATGTATGTACTGATGATGTTTGAAGCTTTCTTTCAGTTTCGGGATTACATTGTTCCCACTCACAGCTAGTTTCAACTCCTAAATGCCACTCAGTCGCAGGCGAAGTAGAGATTTTCGTGGTGATAAGTCAATCTCCCACAGTTATAAATTCAAATTCAAATTCGTGAGAATGGTCTGGTTCCTAGGTGATTCTTAAGGATCGCTTATTCGTCAATTGTTGCTGCAACTGTGATAGACTCGATGGTGGAGCTGACTGCCTAAATGCAAGGCTATCAGAGTACAGGTCCATTCATCTATTCGACTCCAACAACCTCGTAGAATAGAGGGCGAAACGTTTGAGTAAATCTGTTCGAACAATATTAGATGATTTCTTATACATACATCTAACAACTCGTATATTTGAACCGGTTTTGAAAATTCCAAGCTGAATTATTAAGCTGCTGTGCTATCGTCTTTTTGCAGTTTTTCCTTTCTTTTTTTGCGCTTAGGTTCTGCCTTAAAGCCATACGGTTTCCTCCCTCCACCACGTTTTCACTCTGACTTACATTTTTTTTTGTTGAGTGTTGTTTTTACATCATCACACACAAGTTTTGTCTCTCTTATTGATGTAGTAGAACTTTTATATCTGTTTCTGTTCTATATGTCTCTTACTTCCTCTATTAGAGAGCACGTTTGTAGGAAACGAGCCTAGTTGATCTTTAAGCAGTTCCTTAAAGAAGCGCTGCGGTGATTGCTCTTCCTGTTCCATATGAGGAAAAAGTGAGGAACCACGTCCCTCAACGACTATTCTAGTGTATTTTGCCGAAATGAAATCCACTTGTCTGCTTACTTGGATTATTGCTTTCAACGCATTTCTGAATATACTCGTATATGTCACCCCGCTTTACCTCATACGTATGACATCACCGCCTTCCGTCGCAACCACCTCAGCTCCACCCAATTCATATCTGACGGCCGAGCTCGCTCACAGCTTCATTGGAGCTCATGGGCGCCTTTCTGACTTTTCTACACCACGTTCCTTTCACTTTCTTTTCTTCCCAGAGACAGAATTGAAACTTTATATATATATATATATAAAAGATGGTCTTAAGATCTCCTGGAAGTAACTAGTTCTCGAGGGAATTGGTTAGCGATGAGATTAGTGAAGTTTCGAGTTTCATTTCTTGATCTTTGGAGCACCAAGCACGGGAGTTGCGGGTTTCTGCTTCTCTTTCAACGTTCTCCTCTGTCTAAGCGTAAAATCAGCTGTATCAGTGGAGCCTTCCACCTCAGTGGGAAACACACATTATTAACAGCTTAACTAGAATTTCAAAGCGTTCAACTGTCGAAAATGTGGCGCTGAAAAAGCAGTAGAAATAGGACAGTTTAAGTCCTGTGCCCACCATTGAGAGAGCGTCTTTTTATGAAGCAGAGAGAAATTCTAAGCCGAAAAAGACAACAATTAACTTCAAGATTCTCCAACGACTTTCGCTTTTCATTGGCCGAACAACATCGCTTTTGGACGCTTGTGTTTTTGCAGTCTCTTTATCTATGTCAAAGCTTGCTTTTAGGCAAATGTTGTTTAGGAAACAAGTTTCTTTTTCTTCCATTAACGGTCTCTCAAAAACACAAATCGGCTCCGTTTCCATTTCTCTCGCTTCTTCTTTCGGAAATGGATTCAGCTAAAAGCAAGTGTACGAGAACTTCTCTTGTTCCTAGTTAAAGGATCAGCGTGGAACAAAACTGCACATTTGAGCGTAAAGCGATGAGATGGCCTCTACCATTATCAGCAGCACATCATCGACAATCTGCATCTCACAAATCCCCTCCCTCTAGTCTATCGCTCCGTCATACGTAGATTTTCCATTATCCTTGCAGTCCTCATTATTCCACCGTGTTATGTGTTTGTTCTCCACTTTTTCGACTGAAAAAAATGCAACACATCGATCGCACGAAACGTAACCACATGCGTGTATGTGTGTGTGAACGGCCGGAGAAAGCCCATTTGCATCAGCTGCTTCTGTTATTCTGGCGTCAATTTTGCTTCTCCACATTTCCGTCTCAATCACCTCACATATTTGCTTCCTTTGCATCACATTTGAACACTTTCGATGACTAAAAGTGTTTCTTTTTTGGTTTCCGGATTCTCAAGGATTAATGGAGGCCACTCTATTGATTCTAGTCTTACATCGGAGCTGTGTTTCCTGGTTGCTCTATTTCTTGCTGTTAAAAGGACGTCCCTACTTCGAGTTTGCATTTGTTCACTCCAAAAAGTCCGGAGATTCTAACACTATTCCCTGGAAAATACTGATGTGGAGAACAGCGATTTTGTACGACTCTTGCGCGCAGAAGTTAGTCAATCCTCAGTTCTGCATGTGATAATTATAGAGAATCGTCGTCACCTCATCCTGATTCTTTTCCCGACACCAAGACGCGACACTATTTTTGGGGATTTATGGGCATTTCGCAATCAAGATCATATATCATTTACGAGGCTGTCTGCACCATTCTTTCTGCTCCAAGTGAAGCACCGAACCAAAAATGCTAACAGCATTTTATTTCGAGTACCGTTTCGGTGTAGTCGCTTTCTTGAGAGCCTGGAAAGTTGAAGAGATATGGATTCTGTATCCTCCAGGATGCATCATCACAACACATGTTGCCTTTCAACAAGAGTTGACTGAGAGGTTTCTGTCCCGTTGTTCGCTGTGCATTTGCAATAATCGATGTGATTTGTAGATGGCAATGGGTGTACGCAATCGTAGAGACCACAGTTTCGTGGATGCGACAACCATCGACAGTAGATCTTCCACGAGCAATACTGAACGTTATGAGGAAAGGTGAACAGGCCGTATGGAGTTGTCATGTACAGCCCAGATATATCTGCCTTACCTACAATGGCAGCCCTTTTTTTCCATGTTCCAAATCATTTGAATCCGCGAAACAGCGCACGTTTGAAAGAGAAGACATGCGAAACTGGACGAGAGCTGCACAAAGACGTGCGGAATTAACCTATCATGATAACTCTAACCCTCACAATGTTCCGCAATTTAAAGGCAGGATATCATTAAATCGATAATTTTGGGGTTTATTTGCACAAATATAGAGTTTAGGGGTAGATTAAGAATAGGAAGGGGGTCACGTCCAATTTCCTCTTCTCCCCCCGAAAAATGGCATGGAACACCTTTGTTACTACGAGGTACATTAGAAAACACCCCTCTTGCACACGTTCCGGTTCCCTCAGCAGCATATTCATTGCTTTTAGTTGAATGCTGCTGAAGAATTCTCATTGATTTTCGATCTCTCACTCGTGGTTGTGGAGCGTACATAATCGCGTGGTTCCTAATGTTCCTATAGTAGAGTCAAAACGAAATGAAGCGCAGTTCAGTTTCTTAAGCGGCTGCGCTCAAAGCGGCGTTGCGGACCGTGGTGGTAGGTGTCGTGGTGAGACCTCTGCCTCGACTCCACCGCTTCGAGCGCAGCACCCTACGCACCTGCACTTCGCTTCATGTTGTTTTGACCTGACTATATATATATATATATATAAAAGTATAAAAAATATATTTAAAAAAATATAATATAAGAAGTAAATATTGGGTATTTTTCTTTGCCCCACCTTATTTCGGTTTTTGCGTATATTACGATTCCCTTTGCTTATATTTCTCCATCCAGAGTTGTCGCACAGATTCTAGCGAATCTCTCCGAAAACTGTAAATCTCCGGGAAATTAACCATTGCAGAATTCATCAGACACAAATAAATCCAGAAGAAAAACTCAGGGAGATACAGGGAAATAGATCATTTCCTGGAGTGTGTCGTTAAGGTTCAATATGAGAGCAAGAGAAAGGAGCGTCTCAGTGTTGTGGCCGTATCACTAAAAAGTGCTCTGCAACTCCTTAGTTTTTTGTATCAGCGAAATCCAATACATTTATGTTTGCTCTGAAAGCCTGGTATCATTCTGTATCGTTTAGAAAGTCCGGCAAACAAGCGCCGTATCATAATGACAGTGGAATGCCTCTCGGACTTACACAAAACCATATCCCAAGATGGAGGCTATTTTAGGTGACACATGTCCCGACAAAACAGCCCTCCAAGTGAAGTCTAAACGAGAAAGTTCTACAAATAGCGTTAGTGCATACATATAAGCAATGCTGACTGCACAATATGTTCAGCTGGGTACGAGGAAGAGCTCGCTGTTCAGAACCTGCGGCCTTAAAGGCATCACCCCACGAATCTGAGGTGGTGCAGATTTCAGGTGGAGTATTCGTATACGGGATGGGAGACTACGGAGAGGGAGGTGATTCCGTCTTGCTAATTGCCGTAAAAAACGGCCCGGAAGATGCGGCGTGGCACAAGACTGGCGCGCTCCAATCGAACCCCTTGTACAAAATGGTGCGCCAAAACGAATGAAGCCGTATCTTCCGGGCCGTTTTTTACGGCAATTAGGAAGAAATGGACGGAATCACCTCCCTCTCCGTAGTCTCCCATCCCGTATACGAATACTCCACCTGAAATCTGCACCACCTCAGATTCGTGGGGTGATGCCTTTAAGTTCTCTCAGTCAGTGAGATATGGCAGATATTTGCTCTGGGAGCTATTGTGATCAAGACCAGCGATGAAACTCGAGGATCTTTGCGACGCCATGCGAATTTGGGGGTGTGTAGCTCAGGTACCATGGAGGTTCATTGCATTCCACGTCGACGACATTAGTGAACTTACTACAACCACCCAGCGATGGTATATGTGTAGTCGGATAAAAACGACCTGAAGTCTGGTGCAGTTGCGCAGGCGGCTGGCCTCGAAGCAGCACAGTGGAGCCGGCGGCTTTGAACGAGGTGGTACCATCGCTAGCTTTTCAGTCTGAGCGAAGTTAGTAATGGTCCCACCTCGGTCACAACCGCTGGCTCCATTGGGAAACTTCGAACGTGACCGCGCCCACGCAACTGCACCACGCATCAGATCCTTTTGGCTCGGCTATATCAGTTTGGTTCGGCACCCGTGCCACTACTAGGGCACAAACTTCTGGACTATTAATTATTGCAAGCACTAGGGCAATGAAACAACAGCTATCTAGTGGATAGATTGTAAACGAAGTTAATTGCACTTCTGCGCAGAACTTAAGGGCATCACCCCACGAATCTGAGGTGGTACGGATTTCCTGGTGGAGTATTCTTCTACGGGATAGTAGATTATGGAGAGGAGGGTGATTTCGTCCATTTCTTCCTAATTGCCGTAAAAAATGGTCCGGAAGATGCGGCGCATGCACAAGACTGGCGCGCTCCAACCGAACTGGTTAGAAAATAGCGCGCTTGGACGCCCGAAGCCGCATATTCCGGGCCGTTTTTTACGGCAATTCGGAAGAAATCGGCGGAATCACTCTTCTCTCCATAATCTACGATCCCGTGTACGAATACTCCACATGAAATTCGTACCACCTCAGATTCGTGGTGCGGTTACTTTAAGAGAACTCTTCTTCGATCATCTGCGCTTGGAAGAAGCTCAACATTTTCTCCTCTTCTATCCGTAATTGCAGAACACCTGTCTCATTTCACATCAAGCCCGATTTCACTTTTTCCGTCTCACTTCACTTGATCTCCTATGGTTCTCATACTTTCACCAATAAGATTAGGCTAGGGGTTATATTTGTTTTAACCCATGAAATCTCCAAGAAACTCAACTCTTCCATTATTTTAATTAGTCGGAGTGTCACTTCCGATGAACTCATCATTTGCAGACCATCCAAAATTTCTCCGCTTTGCAGATGAGTCTCTCGTTGAGCGATTATCAGTAACTTTAGTTTCCTAATCGATTGCTGGTAGATTTTCTTACTAGTGTTTGCTTTCCACATAAATGATGACCATTTGCAGTATGAAATACAGCAGTCCAGAACACTACGCAACGACCTAAGCAAGCAAGTAGTTTCTTCTCAAATATCTGGAAATGGATAAAGCAAAGAAGAAGTGAGCGTTTTTCAAAGGAGGTTGAGCTCACCGGCGAATGTGTTTGCAAATATCCCGTTTCAGGTTCGCATCAGCAATCGATGGTTTGCGATCGCTTCATAATCGAATTGAAATCGCAGTTGATGAAAAAATTCAACCTGAGCATTGCTGCTTTGAAAAGGTTGTCTCTCATTCATGTTTTTATGTCTCTCATTTTACTGCTTGGTTCCATTTAACTCTTATTTTATCCCGCCGAATCCAGTTTTGTGTCGTCATCATATAATACTATATAATCCAATACAGAAGCATAGAGCTTGAAGTCATATCCGTAAGCAAAATTGTTTTCTTTTCACGATCTCGCCTCACTCTTTTTTTCGTTCTTTCAAACTCAAAGGTTTTGTTCATGGTGACAATCTGACTGTTCTTTGACAAACTGATTATTATGTGCTAGTTACTTATAAAGGTGATGAATAATATTCTTCTTCGAGGTATCACTTGATCTCTTTCGAGGGGACTACTTTGAAAACTTCACTATAGCTTTATTCTACGATTTCGAAAGATACTCTATTGATGATTTGTGCTCACATCCTGCAGTAAAACACCTATTAACCCTAAAAAATATCATATTATTCTCTAACTTTTCGATAAGAATTTGCGATTCAAAATTCTTGATAGAGCTCTTCACCTACTAAGAAGGTGCGGAATGTATGTGTACTTTTTTTTATTTGAATGAACTCCACATTGAATCAGCTTACATAATTAGCTTAATCTCGAGTTACTTCTGCAAAGAGTTAATTTTGTTACTTACAGTTGCATCGGAATCGGTTGTACTTGAAGTTAATCACTGCGTTCATTTCCTTGTGAAATTTCAGCTAGTTGACGAAGGACATCCGTTTTATATTACCTAAACGACGGTTGTTTGAAACGGTATCACTGTTTGATTGGTAACAACATTATATGATTCCAGATTTATTTGTGAAAATTTGGCACTTCATTCACTTAACTTTAATGACGTCGGAAGTCGATTCTTACGTTATGCCTAGTTGAAGAACTTAAACCTGAACATTTTATGCACACTTTCTTTGATAGTTTCCCGTACCCCGCTCCACTTTATGTCTTTCGAATTTCTTGACATTTGCACCATATTCACTACCAGCGTTGCCGTCAAAATGTTGTTGTGGAATAAGCGTTTGATTAACGAACATAGTTATAGCGATGCTCGCTTACTAGAAAATCAAGAGTTCATTGAGTTTTCGTTTCTGATCGAGAAAATTATAGGTGACCAACACAGCGCACTGGTGGTAGATTTTTGATCTCAGAAACATGATGAAATTCATTTTCGAGCTGTAGTTTAGCGCGTGGATCGAAAGCTGCGAGTAACTTTGTTAACTTCGTCTTCGGATGTTTGCTCACGGATGTAAAGCTGTCCGCGCCCGTATTGGCGCGACGGACAGCAGTCAATCTTTTATCATCTATGGGGACCAATTGTCTGGTTCTAAACGAAGCATTCATTTTGCTGTATGCAACTGTGGATATGATGAGTGTATCTAAATAGCAGATTGTGGATGGACTGATGGATGACTCGAAGGCACTTTGCTTGACATCTGAAGTTCTTTCAACACTCATATATCCATTTATGCCTTCCGGACAATTTGCTTCTAAAAGCAGAGGACCGTTGGTCTAGAGCCTGAGTACTCAGCCTATTGACATCAACTAACTTCATTTAGCTCTTGTCAACATTGTATATCTTAAGTTTGTTTTGTAATACAAAGTCAAATACTATTTTGTTTATTTGCAAACAGAAAGAGAGTTGCCAGTGATCAATGCTGGTTTGGAGAGAGATCCGATAGCATTGTGAAACACTAGGAGTCTACAGTCATGACAACATTGTCTTGAAATAACTATTTTTCCTTACAATTATGATGCTTCACAAACATTCATGACTCTCCTAAGATAACTATCCATTAGAAGTATGTTGATACATCCATTCATACATATGATACATATATTCTTTATGACTACAAAACTCAGAAGAGAGATGGAGGTGGTGCATGGTGTTGCCATTAACAGAAAAAAAAGACGTATTATTTTTCGAGTTTGATCATTTTGTTACAGCTAAGATGTGTGAAATGAGAGCAAAATGCTTTTTTTATGTATTAGTATTATATTAGAAGGATAAATAGATGATTCAAGAGTAGTTCTACTATGTGCAGAAACTGCAAAGCTTATTTTGAAGTCCACAAAGAAGTAGAATTCTAAAAAAAAGTTCCTTTAGATTCTACATCCCAGTAATTAGTTTAACAGTCAGTATCCCTAACATTAAATATCAAATAATTAACTCGAACGCATTCCAGTACAATTTTTTAAACTAGTAAACGTTATTCAGGTTTTTTTTTTAATTTTCGGGTTTCTAGTTAATGTTTTACACGCTTTGTTAATATATCATGCATGTGCTGCATACTTTCTGTTGTGACACATTGAAGCAGTTATTTTGCAAGGTATATTGGCTCTCTTCCGCCGAATAAATTGCTGTTCTGATCGATAGCGGAAATGCAGAGAAAAACACGTTCTTGGTTGGCTAAAAGGCAAATCTGAATAGCGCTGCGAGATTGAAGCGTTTAAGATGCGGGTACGCAGCATTTTTAATTCGAGGTACTGTTCAGATTGTGCGGCATGGGTTTCCCGATGATGCACGATGCCTGGCTTACGACCCAGTGCAGCGTCTACTAGCAATTGGAACTGGACATGGATTAGTTAGAATCATAGGTGCGGTTTGAATATGGTAGTTTCTGTTTGGTCGATACTTCCTTTTCTTCATTGTATTGTATTATTTCAAGATCTGAGCTTCATGCCGTGCGTAGTATGAGCATGTGAGGCGGTTTTCCAGTAGATGTATCGATGCAAATCGGCGTATGATTGCAAAATTATTTTTAAGGACATATATTATCTGATATATCCCTGATTCTTATACATGTATATATGTGAACATGGGACTCCAGTTTCGTTAAGAGGCTTCACATATCTTAATTGAGAGAGCTACAGCTTCTGTTAGAATCAGAAAGAATTCTTAAATTTTTACGATCAACGCTACAGATTAATCGAAGATATTATTCGTCTATTTGATCATTATGTTAGATTATTACCTTGGTGTGCAAATCAAGACAAGAAGTCGTGTTTGAGCAGTTGTTTGTCCCTAAAGCAATCCATACATTCGAATTTGTCGATTTGGAAATGGTATTGTAGGTGATGTAGGAGTAGACTACTTGTTGCGACATGAATCGGACCACGCTGTGAACCATATCCAGTTTCTTATTAACGAGGTACGACTTCCACTCTCAATTTACAACTCCTATTCATAATCGTTATAGGGTGGCTTGATTACGGCATGTGGGAACGATATTATACATCTGTGGAATTACAGGCAAAAAACACCGGAGGTAACAATTTGACTCAATTTTCATTCTTATTGCAATTCATCACTGTTTCAGATTGTGCACAGTTTAAAACTGAATAAAGAATCAGTCACGTGTATTAACCTTCCTATGGGTAACAGATGGTTGTATGTTGGAACGGACAAGGTATGGACGTAATTGTGCAGGTTGAAGGAAATTGACTAACCTTTGATAGTTTTAGTTTCCTCTTTCACTATATTTAAGTGCAAGTAATTCTTATCTTAGAACATTGTCAAATGCTTCTCTTTTAGGGAAACGTTTATTTCGTGTCTGTAGGCACTTTCCAGTTGAGCCCATACATCATCAACTGGAATAAAGCTATTGATCTGTGAGTTCCTACTTATACTTCCTACTTACCTCGCGTTATAGCAAGTTTAGATCCAAACATTATCTACATACAAGTATGTTGAGGAACATGTGGAAAGTTCCTTTTGAAAGTGATCATAGGGGAAAATGTGTTTGGGGTGTGGGGAAGCTCACAACTGCGCCCGTGTTTCTGAAAGCTCTATCTTTTATCTCTTCGTAAGTTTAGCTTGCCTTAGATGTTCTAAGACTAATGCTTAAGTTTTCGGGACCTGACTGATCTACTTATTTACTTCCAGAAATAAGGGGGCGCGATTGACTGCTCTCTCATCCTCTCACTTTACTCGTGATTATAATCACTTCGCACTGTCGTCTTTTCTAACGTGAACATAAAGTAATAAAGATTTTGCACTGCTTGATAGAAGCTTCTATTTTGATTGGAGGCTCTCTTTTGAACTTCTTAGTACCTGTTTTTCTCTAGTCATTGCATTCATTTCTTTTTATTTATTTCGAATAAAATCCAGAATTTTTATATTTTGAAGGTATCTTTGTATATTTCGAACTGAAACTTATTCGCAGTTCGAGTGGAATTTCAAGAGTCAGAAAGATATGAACCATCCTTTCTTTGAGAGCATTTAAAGGCACTTTAATCAATTCTAGTATTAGCCAGAGTTTCTAGGAGCTGCCGCGTACATCCTGGTCCTGTGAAGCAAATAGCTCCAAGTCCTACAGAACCAACGAAGCTTCTCATTGCATACGATAAAGGCGTTATGGTGCAGTGGAATTTGGTTACCAAGGAAGTTGATCGATTTCCACTCGACCCACCCATAAAATGCTTTAGGTTGAATCTTCCCGGCTTCAACGGTTAATTTGTGTTTCATGCTTTTTTTTTCAGCTGGCATTACGAAGGAAAATCTGTTATGACTGGAAATGTGGATGGGTCCATTTGTGTATATAGTATGAAAAGGACTAGTGGGTTTTCTGAATTTTTGGGAGACGGAGCAAAGATTGAACTTGATTTTCCCGAATAATTAAAGATGAACCGCAACAAAAGACGTCACCACATGGTCAAGGCCCTTGTCGACCAATAATGATCATCGACTGGAAGCATAACACCGACGGTGATCAGTTGGTTGTATTTGCCGGAGGTAACATAATTCCATTATTTCATTTTTCTTTCACTTGGCACACTTATGCTTGTTTTTGCAAAGTTGTGTTTATATTTCTTTTTGTATTTTGACACGATCTTGCGCCTAGAAGTAGTACATTTGATCAAGGCATGCCGACCGATGATGGTTTACCCGTACCAGCTCTCACGTTCCTTCGTGCATCGAAATCGGCGACTGTCCTTGAAATGGACCATCCTATTTTATCCTTCGTGACTTTGCCACAGGTTGGCTTCAAGTTGTGTTCTTGTTTTCCCTGTCGAACTATCATGTCATTAAAGATCCCCTTCGTCTCCTGCCCCCAACAACCCCAAGCTTTAGCAGTTCTACTAAAAGGTGAACTGATGATGATCGACCTTATGACACCAGGGTCAGCTACTCATTCTTCTATTCGATGCCCGTCAGAACGATTGTGATTCAATTATAGATATCCGTGTATGGAATCGCCTCATGCTATGGACTTGCATGAAGCTCCTATTACTTGCGTTTCCTATTACTCAGATTGTCCAAGCGATCTCGTCGGTGCATTGACCCTCGTGGGCTGCAGACAAAGAAGAAAAGGCTACAGTGAAAGGGTAATTACATTGTTGTAGAGTTGCTGTTCAATGCCACAGTAGAGTCTGATCTTCCTGCAGTAGTTTTAGCTCAGCGAAGCGGTTTTTAAAACTAAATATTTCGTTTAGCAGAGTTAACATATGACACCTGTCAGAAGTATTTTTTTATAGCCGTGGCCTGTAAATGGTGGTATTGGACGGGAATGTGCAGCCGGTCATCAGGAGCTCATAATTACTGGGTATGTCTAGAAGAGTGATTATGCTTTTATTATGTTCTGGTTCCACCATGATTATATCTATGCAATAGTAAAGTAAAAGGATACCATGACCTTTCTTTGATTCTTCCATGCACTCTTTGGAGCCTTCCCCTAGGTCGAGAGCTTCCATTTCATGTGTACATATGATGAAGCCTTCTGATATCTTTATTAATAGAAGTTTTATTTTAGACATAAAGATGGTACGGTGAGGTTTTGGCAAGCTTCGGGGGAAAACCTACAAATTCTCTACCGACTGAAGACTGCGTCTCATTTTGAGCGTCTAGAAGAACTAGAAGGCTGTGAGAAGGTCTCTCACGCTGTGAAATCTGTCGAATTATGCGTCGAAGTGAGTACACTTGAACGCATTTCGCACAAGTTCGCTTCTTTATTTCGATCATTTTGCAGTCCCGTCTTCTTCTTGTATCAGGAGTATCGGGCCAAGTCACATTGTTTCGCTTCACGAAGGCTGAAAGCATGAACACTATTGCGGTAAGCAGATTCACATCTTCCAAGATTTAAGATCACATAAGCTAGACGTTATGCATGATTAAACAGTAAAGCATCATCCTTGGATGTTCCAACTTTTTGCAACATAACAGAATTAGTACTGGCAAACTATTCTTCTGCAATTGCCCTGCTTTGGATGCAAATTCAGTTATCTTCTCACTGAAGGCGTTCCCTCTTTTTCCGTAATTATCCACTGAGCCGGAGTCAAGTTGATCATATTGTAACTGTGAAAGGCAAATTATATATATACAGAAGCCCTGAAAAAAGCTGCACTTTTTTTTACTCTGCCGGACTACTGCTTTTTGACTGATTCGATGACAATTCCATGAAGAAATATTAGTGGAGTGCGTGTTAACCATTAGGTTAAAGATGATATGACTAAGGTATCTGTTAGTCTGTAGAAGGAAGCGGGGACATATTTGTAAAACTCTCAGTTGTACTTCTTAACACATTCTAAGAACTTTTCGCTGGTTAATTTTTCCCAGTTTTGACATCAAATTGTTCGTGCAGACTCCTGGTTGTCTTTATTACCTTTCTTTTGCACTCTCTGAGGAACTCTCTTCACGGATCGAAACTGATCGCTTTCCTGTACTGACGGCTGAACTGTTTCCGTCTTTTTATTTTATTTCATTATATTTTCTAGACCGTCACATAAAATGAAGACTATCGGGGTCAGCGATGTTCACCGGTAGAAAGAACTTCCCATATTTTAGGTTGTTCAAATACCATTGTTAGGGGCGTGTACATCAAACACCGCTGATGAGCGCATGACACCTCTTCCTGCGCCGAAAGAAATCCGACGACAGAAAAAGGTAATGGTCAAATGTACCTTCGTTTCCGACAGTTAGAAGTATAGAATAGTTGTATCGATTCCAAACCGTTTTTTTAAACTCTGCGTTGTATGATGCTGTTCAAACTAAGCTAAATTACAGCTACATCTTCATCATCTCGGAAAACACCGTTTCTCGATGTCTATATCATTGTCTCCATCACGGCACTTTCTCGAGTTAACTTACCAAATATTTCCCTCGATTTCATGTCTGCCCTTTTATTCCTTTTACTGTTATGTTACACCTCCCATCTTATACTGTCGATGTTTGTTTATTTAAAAGAATTGATTAGAAAATGGCAACAAATGAGTGGCATTGCAGGTGATCAGTAGAGACTCTACCCACAGTCCAGATACAAGTGACGCCTCTGGAGATGAGCAAATAGTGCCATTCAAAGTTCGCGGTGCGCCTGTAAAGCGTGCAGCTGGTTATCAGGTCAGGGCTGAAAAAATGCAACTTTTCAAACGTAGTTGTTTCTTTGGCGTATGCTAGTACTTCACATTTCTAGCCGGAATTGGCTTGTCTCGTTCCGTGGCCGTCCACTTCTCATGCTGACTCCGTGACAGCTACTGCTTTGAATTCTGCTTTCGGTGTGATAGCTCTCGGTAGTTTTTTTCCTTCATTCTTTGAAGACTAGTTTGGTTCGAAGTGAAACTTCTTCCTGTTTCATCGTGTTTACGATGTTTTAAAATTTCTATTCTTATGGTTAGGTATGTCCAACGGCCTCGCTTTGGTAGATATTGCTCAGTGTGCGTTAATTTATGCATGGAGCACATCTGAATTGTATGGTTCTGATCCGACACCTGCGATTCAGTTGCAGATGGGTGATGTTTCCTCTCCAAGCCCAGTCGAGGTATGTTGCTTGCGATGTAATAGTCGCAGATTTTTGACTGTCTTCACATCTTCTACAATAATTTTTTTGGCCTGTTTTTGGGTTTGTGGTGCGAAATTCCTGGCCTTTCCTATGAAGTCGTCATGGGGTTCGCAGTTTTTCAGTCACGAGTGGTATGGTTCCTAAATAAGTACGAGTACATTTGAGAAACCATAGATACGTGCTGTTTAAAGTTGAGTACAAGTTAGTGATACTCTGTTGGGGTTAAAAAGCCAGAATTTTTTTTATAATGAAATCGTAAAACATTGTCTGCTATTCTGATTTCAGTAATTCAATAGAGCTCTGAGTTATTTCCCTCTTTCCATATCCACTCTTGTCAGTAAACTGTGCATGCCTTATTGTGTGCTCGTCATACTGTCGGGTATTTTGTTTCTGTGATGGTGGGTGTGTGAAGTTTGCAGCTAAACAGTGAAGATGACGACGTAAAGATGTTCTGCAAAGGCGAAGCGACGTCGCCACTACGAAAAGCACCGTTGTCACCAAAGCCAAGCGTCGTGTCAGTGTTTCGACGCAACACTGCAGAGTTTGCTGCTTCGATACGTGAGCGCTACCGCGAAGCTCGTCGAGAACCTACAGATAGACCAGATACCGAAATTGGAGAGGATGCCCTTCTGTCTATGCAGACAAAGCCAGGACGATGCCAGTCGGAGCGAAATGGTGGATTTATACGCCGTCTGACGAAAAAAAGAACAGCCGTCACGCGGAGTCTATCTCTTCACTTGCATAAAACCGATGAAGGTCAGTTTGTGTTGTGTTGTGTTGTGTGTATTTATGTTTAACTAAATGTCTTCTTCTTTAAATTGGCATTAGCTAACTTGTCTAATGGGTTCTCTGTTCTTCACTTCATTATCCCCTTCATTTTCTTCTTCTCCTTGCCCAGAGCTTGGTAGTGTCAATGGCTGCGAGTCTTCTTGTTTTCACTGCGCTTTTTGGGTCTTTTTTTTACACAAGTGGCAAAAGGGCTCATAATAGTATGCCTCATAATATAATAGTGTGTATCAATGCCTACGATTCCCATTTAGAATCGACATTTTCTGAGTCAGAAATTAAGCTAACTTCGTCCTGCGTACATTTTCGAGAACTAGTGCTAACCTCATTTTTACAGCTGTTTTGCCGTGTTTTTAGGTTTTGTATCGTTTTGTTGTGACGTTACAATCAATTATTACGGCGAAATCTGTACGAGGAAGTAACAGGCTTTCCTAGGGCGGCTCTCAATCCTATTTCGGAATTTCTTTTTTTTTCCTTCTCTTTAAATAAGCAAGCCGCATACTCTTTTGAGCTCGTCTGCCTGTGACTTGCTTCTTCCTTGAGATTCAGGATAATTGAAAATGCGTCCTGCTACCAGTGAACAACACACTTTTTACTAGTTACAGTCACCATTAACTGAAAGAAACCAGTTGGTGCGATTGAATACGGATAATCGTCAGAAGTCGTTCGATCGGCGTCGAGAGCTCTTCAAAGCTTATTCCATGGCGGTAACTCAGAGCGAACAATGCAATGGCGGAAGTCCTCGAGGTATTAGCTTTCACCTGCGTATCTTGCATGCTGTATTTGCAAGACGTGTGTGTGCTCCTCGGTTCGCTCCTGACGTTTTTGGTTTTTGGTGTTTTCGCAGTTCGGGGGATGCTCCTCTTGTGCTTCTAAATGTGCACTGGTGAAGCTGTGCTTGCGGTCGATTGAAGACCGGAAGAATATTCTTTTGATCGACCTGACGATGAAGAAGAGGATTTCGTTCCACGTCGTTGTGCTCGTTTTTCAAATCGTATACTTCTGCTCTGTGTTCGTGCGGGAAAAATTCTCTTGCAGTGTGAATGGTTATTATCTTGTCTTGTGGTATTCGTCTCAAACAAAAGCTGGTGTGGTTGTGCTGGTAAGGTAAGTGTCCTTGTGTTAAGAAGGGAAGAATTTGTTACCGATTGCAGCACCACTAATTGGAGTGTTAATCCACATCTGCGTCGCGCTTATTTCTTAACAGTATTGTGATTTGTGCTTTAGAGAATTTTAAAGTAATTTAGTCCTCAAGGTTTCTTATTTGCACTTGTTCTGTCTGTTTATAACTCTTCTTCAAATTTTCAATGTTTGGATCACTCATAGACAATATAGAGTTCGGAGTGTAGATTATGAGCATGATTGTGGCCATGCTGAATTTCCCCTAATCTAGAGAGAGCAACATGGAAAACAGCCTTTTGCCCCGTGAGGTACGTTAGAAAGCGGGGAATGTGAGCATGGCCACACTCATACCCGTAATATATACTCCGAACCTACGAGAGATCAAGGCATCGAAAATTTTATCATTCGGATGACCAAGCGTCAGCTGCACCGTTACAGCTGCTGGCGTCATGGCCCTAAGCATCCGAGAATTTTAGCAGAGGCTCGGTCTTGTTGTCCTGATGTTAGATGCAATGACTTTTTGATTTTTCTACGACTTCAATCATTCAGGCGAGACGCCTCGTGATTCCCCTGTCCTCAGCAGAAATCGGGATGGAACAGGACCTTCCCCATCAATTTCTTCTCATAGTTTGGAGAAGCTGAATATAGCTGCTGGAGAATCAGTCTCCTCTCTAACATTTATACATTCGTTCTCGCGGAGAAATGGTTAGTTTCCAGTGGTCACGATTTTTCTCGGGTCATTTATAATTTCTGAATAATTCTTGCAGATCCTCGTTCGTCTCCATGCTTATGGGTAGGAACGAGTGCAGGTGCCTCCATTGCGTTAAATCTGATTCTTCCTCAGGATCGTCTCATTTCCACAGTCGTCATAGCACCGTCAGGTTTGACATTATGATAATTTTTTTCTTGTTAATTAGTAGTTGCTTGGAATCACTCGTTTTTAATTGGAATGACCGCAGTTCTGTTTCAGCCGCTGATGAAAGTAAGCCTAAGGTAGCATCATTAAGCTTCTGCGCTTTCAACGTGTCTGCATAGATATGTATGCTCATAGCTAAGCTTCACGTAGTTTATTATGAACTTTCCTATTGCCTTGCACTCTTAAAGTGGTATAACTGGGTAGATCTTTTAAATGGTTTGAAATACGTATCTTCCATGTTATGTTGCACATGCTTTCATTTGTGCTGCGTTTGATGCGTTTTGAATGTTTATTCTCTCACAGAAAATATTCGACTTCTGTGTTTGCGTGCCCCTTTCTTTCTGCCTGTCTTTTCGTTGCTGCTTGACTATCTTCTCTGCTTCTATATTTCTATTCGTTTTTACTTATACTTTCGTCCTGTGCATTCAGCTCCGGTGAAGGTGTGCGGATCAAAGGGTATGTGTTGTGCCACTTTGGCCTTATTGCGTTTATTTAATGAGCCTTCGTGTTTGCTTTCTGGCATGCTTACCATTGTGTTTGCTATCACTTTTTTTGCATGGGATCGATACATAGAGTGGGCTTTTAATTTGATCTTACTGAGTACTTTTTGTAACTGCGATTGCACTTTCAGTTGATTCTCACGAGCATTTCACAGTTTTTGATTGACGTGAGAAATATAAAAGAACATCCGTAAAAATTGCGGGGAAGTAGTGGGCATTTATTGCTTAATCCGCTGTCTTCCAATAGCTGTTCGTAGCATGTGATTTAGTAAGACATCAGTAATTTTTTACCTAGTTTAGCCGGTCGTAGCCGTGTTGCGAAGTCTTGTGCGAGTGGTTTCACGTTAATCCCAGCTGTGGTCTATTTTGCTTAGATCTGAAGAAGATTGGCGAGGAAATCACAGCTTCAGATTTTCGTGGCTCTCACTCAACTGTAGAGAATTCCTCTCAATGTTAAGTTCATTTTACGAATGCATTTGCTCTAGGAACGGTGGTGAAGCTAAGAGGCCAAGTGCTCTACCAAACGTTTATGGATCAATCGTTTTGCCTTACATCAGGTGCAAGTGAGTCGTATAAGGAGACCAGCAAAGAGAGCAAAGACTCAGGAAGTCCCGAAAAAACGTTCACTAATCGGGTCGGTAGAAGAATCACTGACTTCGCTTAGGCCGCATTTTGAAACGATTATTTTCAGATTTTAACAAAGGCTAGTTTGTCCCCGACGTATTCATCCTCACTCGATCTTGCTGAAGATATTCTTCAAGTAAGTAAAATTTTAGTTTCATTTTTCAGGTGTGGATGACCTTCCTCTGCATTCGATTACCCTCTAAAATGTAACGTGCTGTCAGGTTTACTTTTAAAGAAAATGTCATTTGTTTTTACGATTTGTAGGCATTTTAGTCAGGCAGTAGTCAGAAAACGCGAATGACTGAGGTATTTCTTCTGCATAGATGAATTACCACGCATTTGTGATTTTGTAAACGACACTTTTATAGATAGCATTAAATTGTAGGATGCACAAAGAACAGCACTTATCACTTTTTTTTTTCGTGAGTCTTACCAAAAATGAGAATAGCGTCAGGAAGAGGATGAAGGAGACCGTCCGTCTTCAGTACATCTTCAGCTAATTCCTCAATATGATTGTAAGTAATGTAGAGTTTTTCAGACTCTGATTATTGTTGCTGAATTCGAAGTGAAAGTCATTGCACTACCTTCATTCAGTCAACTTTTTGTGCATAAATGTGAAGAAATTCCTTTAGTTAAGGTGACTGTTATTTATGATCTTATGAATCTGCTTCCTGGACAGAATTTTAGTTACTGGTTACAGGCTCAAGCTACTCATGTTAGAGGTTATCCTGTGTTAATGTGTTTATCTGCTGATGGAAAGGTATTATAGTTATTCTATTATTCGTATTCTAGCTGCTTTGAAAAACTTGGCTTTTTTAGTTGATAGTACTTTCATTACCTTCTCTTCGAATCCTTCATCAGGCACCATTCCTTCCCCACTCAGTTGAGATCGAAGATGCGTGAGTTCTGTCACAACGTTTTGGTGTTATCACCAATTTGATAGGATATGCTTGAAGTGGATGAGATAGAGTCATTTCGCATCTTGCATCTTGTCTCATTTTAATTTCTGTCCGAATGGAATGGTTGCTAGGTCCCTTTCGGGACTGTGCTGGGTTGGTGACATTGAATTTACTTTGAACCATTGGATTAGAAATGGTTCGTTCTAGCATATGCCAAAAGATATCGTTCTCGGAACATGGCCTTGGAATTTACATGGCTAGTCCATCTGAGGTTTGCTTACCTTTGGTCTCGTTTCTTCTACTGCCACATATTTTGTAGAATGTATAAGTACGTGGACCTCGTTTAGGTTGAAAAATACACGATATGCTCCGAATTAGCTGAACAAGCTGCGGAATCTCTAGGCGAGTTGTTCGTTGCGTGTGATCTTCCTGAACCACCGCGAAACAATAGCTCATTTTTAAAGGTGATTCATTTTTGCTAAAACTCTGGATTTTTTTAACGTAAATTGGGATAAATTTTTGTGGTACAAAAATCGAGGAGTTCGTTCAGAAACTTTGTCGCAAAACTTTTCTGGACGAATAACCGAGTAGCAGAGACAGGATGCAATGAAAACTCTCAGACCATTACTTTCTTCAAAATTATCATAATCTTTGGCTTAAAATATGGGAATAATTGGGATCAATAGCTCTATTGCTATTTAGAGCATGGTTGACAACGGTGTTGTGAACACTTCGTGTTCATATCACGTTTGTCGGATCTAGGTTAGTATGCTCTATTCTAGCTCTGCTACGAATAACTCTTTTATTTGTTCCCATCTTGCTTGTAAATGCCCTTATCTTCGCATTTTCAGTTGTAGTATCTTCTGGAGTGTAAAATACTTGTCATTATGTCATTGTATGTATTAGAAGAAATTAGTTTGGACCTTATTTCTGGGCTGGTGAACCATTATGATTTAATGAAGCGTCAGAGTTTCAGGGCGTATCAAGCATGTTCACAGGCACACAACGGCAAGACTCGTACGATGTCGACACTATTCGTGAGTTCCCATGCCTTTTTCGTTTCTGAATGCTTCAATAACCATTCATATGTATCTGCTGGACCACAGATAGATAGCTCTCTTTAATGGGAACCCTTAATTAATTAATTAGATTGGTTATTTTACAGAGTGAAAAAAATGTGTTAAATAGTCAATCAAAAATACCTGTTTTCTCAATCTGGATTTGGATTGTGCTACTGATACCACAGGAGAAATGGAGAAAAAGCAGCAAGCAGCCCGCGATCAAAATAACAGTATCAACAATGCTTTTCTGTATATATACACGTCGAAAAATTCTTCCATGGTTTAACATTTAACAGCAGTGAGTACTGCCTTAATCACTCTTTCAATTTCTGAATGTGGGGAAATTATTCCGAACATTTTCGAAAATCTAATCATCACCTGATACTCCATTTATCCTCTTGAAGAAGTGGAGTTTTCTGTTGGTGGTTTTATACTAAAATTACGCATAACTGGTGCGGCTCATGAGCGAATGAGTTTCAATATGAGGCTCTGCAAGAACAGCAAAGTTGTGTCGCTGATCGGCTCCTGCCGCGTGATTGATTCATCGACGAAACTTGTTCTACACCTTCGTGCATTCAATATTCGTTTCCTCATAAATACGGTGCTCCCTAAGAGTGCATACCGATTTTTTTTCTCTTTCGAAACTACTAATTAATAATAGAATCATCACAAGCATTTTCGTTCGTCGTGAAAGACCAACATTTGCAATCTTTGCACCAGTTGTTCGTTCAAATGCTTATATTTGATGGATGTTAGGGCGTTCTTCCATTTATTCCCCAGGCCGTGAATAAAACATGCAACCAATCTTCCTACCACTGAGTATGAACGTCTTTTTATGGACAGCGATGTTTAACACAGCTCAGAAATAGATTTCACACTGTTCGAAGTACCGCGGAGGAATGTTTGCCAAACTCCACTAATTTTGAAACCAAAGTTGAAATGCAGTCGCTCATGCTACCCCTACATCCATCATCCGATCCATTCCAATCTCTCTGGTCTCAAATTTCATAGCGAAGACATTCTCCTGTGATGCCATCTCGCGATGAATCACGTGGTGTTTTATTACTCATCATTAGAGTCAGCAACGTCCTCAATGTGTTCTGAATATGTGGAGAGGTTAGACATAAAAACCTACAATATGAACAAATGGTTGTTCATAACCAGACTGTTGAGCACGTTTTAACATTGTCAAGCGAAGACTATTCTCAATGCCACTCGTTGTTAAAACAAAGAAGCAGTCTTCGAAGGTGAAAGGTGAATTCAAATTTCCTTTTTTTAATTCCATTAATTCAGTATACAGTTGCCATAACCATATTATCATGTGTCTATCACGCGTTAGACAGACTTCTCATGCTTCCTTTTTGAAGGCTTTTCTGGGTGGGTATTACTACATCAGAATCCTCTATCATCATTTTCCTCTTTCAATTCGATCTCGTACTCTTTTTTGGCCTTCTTTGAAGGAATGAAATCTTGATGTACTGGATTTTGAACATTTGATCCTGTTGAGTATCAATAGCAACAATCGAGCTTTAGACTCTTCTGTAGTTGGAGCGAGCGTAAACGAATACTTCAAGTTTGAGCAGTGCAGACGAATTGGGATAGCTACATTTTACTTTTTACTCCTAACCATATTCTGCTTAGGCTTTTTACGTGGACGTGAACGTTAAATACAACAGCTAGCGGTCGTAATCTTCATAAGATTTCCTTTTATGCGCAATTGTCATCATTTTTAAATAGTGTATTCAGAAATTTGAAGAAGGATGCACGATCTTCCATTTTGGTGATTCATACAGTTAAAATTTGCAGTTTCCGACCGAGAGAAAGCCAGCGGTGGTGTAGGCGGAGGTGTCACACGTGCTGTGGCAAGGACTATTCCTGGACCTTCCGGGAATATGGAACGAGCTCAAGCTGGTGGAATTTCTGCAGGACAAGCAGCCGCTATGGCATTACAAGTAAAATTCCTCTTTTGCTTCACTGATTCTCTGAGATCTTTGACAGAAGTTCTTTTTAGAACATATCGGAACGAGGTGAAAAATTGAGCGCAACTGTAGATGCCACGGAAAATCTGCGGAACAGTGCGATGAACCTTTCGCAGCGGACTGGCAAGCTGGTGGAGAAACTAGAAAAGAAGAAGTGGTACAACTTCTAATGGTACTGCTCCCTATGTCCCAGTGCACAAAACACTTTAGTTCTTAGACTGTATTTATGTGGGTGGCCCTATTTTCTTCTTTTGCCATTTAAATCACGTCTTCCTTGAATTCTCAATAATTCCTTGGATATGTAATAGAAGACAGTTTTCATCAATGGAAACACTTCACGGGGTTGAGCTTTGTTCCTTTTTCGCTTGTTTCATTTCTCATTCCAGACCTGTCATGTATTATACGAAAATGGTTTTTGAATTCGAATAGTTGATTTGGCTGTGAAACTCGTTCTAGTTCACCTTTAATTGTGATATTTGGTCTTCAAGACGATTCTTCGTTAGGTTTTTGCCTCTGTAGAAAAACTGGAGGCGTTTCCCAGATGACCGTTATTGGACTACCTTATTAAGCTTGTTATCGATTCAACACAATACTACACTATAACAGAGTTTATTACAATTGTATAATTAAATTTGTACACTCCTTGTTCGTCAACAGTTTCCATCTAACGGGACGGGGCACTTAAACACTAAGACATAGCAAAACACATGCCTGATGCTGTAGTAACCACGACTTTTCCCAAATTTGCGCACTGTCTTTAGGAATAAGGATGGAACTAGAATACATGAGACACAAAAGAAAACTAAAGTCATTCGAATGGGACGACTCAGTACATATTTTATCTCGCAATATGCAATGATGTACCTCAAATACGCTACAATATTAACAAAAACCCGGAGGTTTGGTAGGATCTTCAGTATCAATTAAACGAAGGACACGAGAAGGAACATGAAGATGTTCAGCGTTAACTAAATAAGATACCATCTAGGATTCGGAGAACCATGATGAGATA
The DNA here is from genome assembly GCF_031761385.1 of Necator americanus. Taxonomy (NCBI): domain Eukaryota; kingdom Metazoa; phylum Nematoda; class Chromadorea; order Rhabditida; family Ancylostomatidae; genus Necator; species Necator americanus. The sequence continues at coordinate 18,963,466 of NC_087371.1, forward strand.
ATTCAAGAGCAATCGAAGAAACATTGGTCCCGTTGCGGCGCATTAACAATAAGTAGACCAAAGGGAGTCGAATTATCCGCAAAAACTATGCGATCGTTAACGGGCTCTTTTCAATGGTATCAGCATATGGTGGCGGCTGAGTGTACTCGTAAGCAAACGCGAGGGAAGTAGCTTGCAGCTGTTCACCGATCTGCTCAGCAACCTGGAAACGAATAGGATTTCCATTTTCAGAAGGAAAAAGAAAGCTCAAGTATGACAAACCTTCTTGTCACCAAGGTAGCAGTAGCAGCGCCAAACTACCGCCACACACCACACATGGACACACATTCCGATCACGTGACTCAGAAGCTGAGGTCCAGATGAAGCACCTACGCGCGACTGCGAAGCAGCCACGAGGTCAGATGACACCTACAACGGGTATGTGTTACGTGTTATATGTTTAACTCCTTGATATGAAACGTAGAGAAAATCAAAGGAAAAATTAATACACAGATATCTACTTGAAAAATTCCGACACCCATAAATATGTCAGTAGATGAAATCAGCAAAGTGATATCACGTCACGAATGAGAAAGTAAACTCGAAAGTAGATAACCTGAATAAAAGCAAGGAAAACGGCAAAAGATGCGAAGATGATGAACGGAAGGAGAAAAGACCGTCTCTGCGAGCGAACTCCATGAAGCATCATCAAAACCTATAACCGGTCATGACTCCAAAAGGATTTTTCAGCGATAAAACGTCTGATAACATAGTTCTAAGTGATGCGGGAAGGCTTTTACAAAAACCGTAACCTACCAGAGATAATTGTAGAGAAACGGCAGTAAGCAATGATGTGATATAGCGTCCACCTGCATTGGCAAGCCAGTGATCAGCAGGAAGTCCTCCCTAAATACAAAAGTAAAAAATAACCTCTTCCTTCTACTAGTAGAGCAGACTCCTCGAACACTTTTCTGATTGTAGCAATGCACAAGTGTCAAAGAGTAAAACAAACACATTAATATAGCACTTCAGTTCCCATGTTGTGCTGAACGAAAACACAAGCGAAGGGGTTTGTTTAGCTGTCTAGAATCTTCACAAAATACTCATCAAAAACTCGTTTGCCCAAAAATAACCAAAGAAATGTTTTCTTGGGTTTCCAGCGCATCCACCTAGTATCCGTTTTACTCTTCAACCCGTTTTTGCTGGATCAACGGTCCAAAGTCTAACTCTAACTCCAAACTCTAAAGAAATACCGCTTTTGCATATGCGTGATTGTGACTACCGACATGTTTCTATTCATAAAAGCTATTGGCGTCCTAGAACTGATAGATTTAGTGCTATATGACTTATGTATGCACTTCGTTTTTCTTTGCCAACCAAAAAACAATACATTGGAGAAGTCGATGGCTAGACTGATAGTGATCAACATTGAGACAAACATGTTGTTGTGTTTCGCCAAATTTCTAGAAATGCAATTCCAGAGATATGTAGAAAGGGAATAAATATATAGAGGAAGTGAACAAAAATGTGTTTCAAATCAAAACGTATGTGGTATTGCGATCAGCAAACCCGATAATTTTGTGTTAGAAAGATTAAAGGTTTTCATACTGTTGTTAGGTAAATGAGATTAAAGGCCAATTGTCAAGTCATCAATAGCGCCAAAAGATGCACAATCCAACTTCGAATACTTACATTTAGCTGTTTCCCATAGAAGAAAAGCAATGTGATGGTGAACAGTCCGATAACCAGTAGTTGACCATAACCAATGAATTGCGTAGCCTTAAAAACATATTAGTCAGTTTCAAGAAGAGTAAAAGATGTAGGATGGCAAAGATGGTGGTATGTAGTAGTTATACATTATACCCAATTATTAAAGACATCACCCCACGAATCTGAGGTGGTGCAGATTTCAGGTGGAGCATTCGTATACAGGATGGGAGACTACGGAGAGGGGGGTGATTCCGTCCATTTCTTCCTAATTGCCATAAAAAACGGCCCGGAAGATACGGCTTCATTCGTTTTGGCGCACCATTTTGTACAAGAAGTTTGATTGGAGCGCGCCAGTCTTGTGCGGCGCCGCATCTTCCCATCTCGTAGACGAATACTCCACCTGAAATCTGCACCACCTCAGATTCGTGGGGTGATGCCTTTAAGCTGGTGGCCATGTGAGTTTAACCTCCGCTTTCTGTACTTTCATTGATCGCCAAAAGTAACAGCTGTAGGCAAGTAAACAAACAGATGCGCAGTTTTAATATATTGGTAGAGACAATATACGCGATCAAAAGCCTCGATAGGTTGCTAGCCTTCTACGAGCTCAATCGGAAAAACGGTGTATCATCAAAATCTGCTTATGAACACATGCAATCCTCGCAATGTCCATATTAGAGTGTGCTCTTAAATTTGTAAGGAGATCGCGATATTGCATCGCGAAGTTCGTAAGAAGATATTTACAGATGAGTCTTTGTGCACAAGCCAAATATAAGCTTTCAGCAATCAGAATTTTATGAGATTACTTTATATGTTACATTAATGAGAATGAAAATAACAATCAGAACGATCTCAGTACTTTTTGCAACAGTGAGTTGAAACAAACAAACACAAATGAGCTAGCAGTTCGTCTTTCCTGCGTAACGTTCTAATAATCAGCACAGCTTACACCGTTGAACTGGAGCTATAACTTACCCTCATCACATGCACTGATCTGCAGGCGACACGGTACTTATCAGCGTTGTTATCCCACAGTGCATCCACCCGGTGATGGCGATGCTGCGACTGGGGCTTAGGCATCTGAATCGGCATGTCGCCTGAAAACGAAGTTGAAATGAAAATGTCAAATGCGCGAAATGATATAAAATGGGCGTTTGAAGACGATGTTAGGAAGGAAAAGACAACAGTAATTCAAAACAAAAAGCCTTGGTCAATTACACGAAAAACCTGTTTTATTAAAAGAGACACATGCAGCAAAAATGTAGTTGGCAATGAAATCGTGGGTAAAATCTCGTTAGGGAGACACTTAGTGGCGCCCTTATTTCTCGAAGTAAATGATCAAATCAATAGGGGCCGTAAGGTCTAAGCATTAATCTTAGAGGATCGATGATAAATAAACTTAAGTTACTAAGAGAAAAAAGTAAGTTCTTAAGTAAAAAGAGCTTCGGGAAATAATGTCGCCACTGGGTGCCCCCCAAACAACACTTTGCCCGAAATCTGCATGAATCACTAATCGTTAATATAAAAAAGATAGTGTTGACATGAGCGCTGGATTAGATCACAAAAATCGTCCAACTGTTAAATCGCTTTAACGATCATCGAACCCGGAGAGTGAAGTGCTTGGTCGGCACTGTGGCGGTTTCGAAGCGTGCAGCCGCAGCAGACCTCCTACCTGCGCTACGCTCGTCTCTGTGACGAGACATCAGAGCTCCCGAATTCTTTGATGTAAGCGCTTTCTTAAGATTAGCTGCTTAGCTGAACCCATAGAGCTAAAGAATTCCTATTTTAGTCTATGAACATTTCCCAAGTATGTAACATTGCGCAAAATTTGATCATATGAAAAATAGGGATCATCTTGGAAAAATGCAGGCCCTAAAACGCAAGATATGATAAATGAGCAAAGCAGCACATTTGAACAAAGAAATAACAGACGAATGCTGGAAAAGAATCGAAAAGTTGGCGACAAAGTTTGACTGATGGTATTAAACAGCATGAACACCATTCAAATAATGAAAAATCAGGAAATATACGAATACACATTGGACACGGAATAACTGAAACAAAGAGGAAGAGATTATCATTCCATTAGAGCAGTATGAAGGGAAGAAGTAGCATGAGAAATCGAGCGCAACATTAACCGTTTGAAAATTGTACTGTTGCGCTATCATACTACATGATACAACTAACTCACTTTCAGGTGATTTTTGTACCTTACTATTCAGTTGTGAAACAAATGGAAATTACCAGAAAGGAACGCCAAAGATATCAAAAATATCACAAAAAGAAAAATATTATTTCCAGAAATATAAAATATATAAATATAAAAATATTATTCCTATTATTTCTGCCTTTTCTTATGCCTGGGCAACACTGACGTCATTTACAGGCAAATCGACTCTAGCAGACTTAAAAGTGATTTCTCCCACAGCACTGCAATACTCCATGATAAACACTTTGCTGTATGTTAATTGATGAGAATACAAAAAGGACAAGGTACTGACGAGGAATACTGGGACCTTAGCAAGACCCCACTTTGCTGTGTTAGACATCCAGGCACGAAATTATGAAGAAGAACGCACCAGATGGACGAAGGGAAGCAACACAATGAGCAACTCTCCCCACCGATGCAGAACCCGAGAATTACTCGAATGGCAAGCACATGCACGAATGCACAGATCACGAGTGGAGCGCGAAATTGCGGTGCTGCTTGCTGGAAAATTGAACAACACCCTAACGAGCAAAGTGGGATGGTGGAATCATGAGAGGACGGCTGACCGAAAACCAGCCTATTTTCGACTGCTTATTCTGCAGAAAGATAATCTTATTGCGAGACCACTGAAAATCCCAGAAAAGGCACCACTGATATACACTCGTTTGCGAGGAAGCGAGTTGTTTGATCCCCGGCGGTAAACATCTTGAGCGCAATCGATTGTGAGGACTGTAACGACCAACAGTTCTGGAGCATACTGAATGCATTGTCTTTAACGACCATCTGCTTCACTTACGTACATTTGTGACCAACAAGCAAAAGGAAATTTGCAATAAGAAAAACTATCAGGAGAAAGGTGGGGTAAAACAGAGGAAATGAAGGAACAATGTTGAACTTTAAACGTTGAACTATAGCACTATAAACCTTGAGAGTGAAAGAGAACAAACCCGGATCAGCTAAGAAATTTGAAGTGGTTATGAAATGAACAATGTTAGCATGAAGAACCGTACTCCCCCAAGAAAAAAAAAGAACAGCTCAGCGAATCGACAAATGAACTTCAGCTAAGTAGACGAAAGCGGTGGATTTCGCAGAACGAAAGAGAAAGTTAAGCCAATCAAATACTGCTCATCTGGGATCTTCATCCTGTTTTTCTTGCTGAAATTAAGTAAAATATGAGCTGAATGCTGAGAATTTCCCTCTACCTGAGGCAGAGTCTTCCTCAAAGCAACCGTAAAAACCCCTTAAAATAGTCTACGTGTTTTTGCATCAATAACAACAATAACATTGCAGGGCGGCTAGACGGAGCAAGCACTCAAATTCTGTCTGCTTCTAATGGGGTGAATCAAAGGACACTCGATCGCGGAAAGAGAGAGGAAGGAGTTGAGTACAACTATGGTGGCGAGACGATCGATAATGCATGGTTAGGTACGAGCGGCGCCACGGTCGAATTGGCACCACCGTCTGGACCTATCCGTCGCCGAGGACAGTGGGGGCGTGTCTTGTCGCCAGATGTCACAATGAGGTCAGCCAAGGTGCTGCTCGTGTGGGACCGGTTCCCAGCACCGTTCCGGTCTCGCAAACACGATCCAACATTGGTCCTGCTGACCACAAACAAAGCTTTAATTGAAGGGTGGTTCCTACTGCAGCAAAAACCACAGCACCTACCACAAACAAGCACCGGGGAGGAGGGCGATGGGGATGTTCGGACAAATATACATATAGTCTGCTGTGTCGTCCTAGTTATTTATAATCCTACTAGCGGAGCAAATCGATCATACCTATCTATTGAAGGTCCTCTGACGTTTGAACATGCTGGGAAACTGGTCACGAGGGTACAACTCGTCATTTGGGGTGTTATGTTGTCGTGACCTTAGGACAATTATGGCCCCGTAAAGAGACACATTCACTAAACTGTGCCATATGCTAGTGAATTACTTGGAAAAGGAACATTTTATGGATTTCTCTAAGAAAGGAAGATGTAAAAACTGGGCTATGATAACATGAAGATGATATGACATTTGAGGAAGAAGTCATGCATCTCTAAAATGGGACACAATAAATAATTATTCAAAGCGGTTAGTGAGTGTGACCTGGTCAGAAATTTAAAATATGCATGGTGCAACTGCACAATCTGAACAACGGGTGGACTATTTTTATAAAATTCTGCAACAAATTAAAAAATCTTCTCCTGCTTGTCGAGCGAAAGCAATTGCATATCAGGTTTTGTTCAATTGATATTATTTTCACCACACATTCGTTTTTTAAAACTTAACTGTGAATAATCAAAGAAAATCGCCCGAACTCTTCAAAAATGCGATGCTAGACGAAGCCTAGTCAACTGCTTTAGAAGACCTTCTTATCAGTAGCTCGATGATTACTCTGCTGACAGTATTTCTTGGAAAAAAAGAGCGAAGAAGAAATCTCGAAACGGCACAACGTACTGGGTAAGTGTAAGGCAATGTGCACAGTCCCTACCACAATTTCTGTCCTCTCAGTCGTCGCCTCACAGCCATTCCTTGTTCGGTTGAAGTGCGCTTTATGTAGTGCTTGGCCATGTCCGCCGCTTTACGCCATCGATTTCTTTGCACAGTTGCGTGATAGTCGTGGTGATCAAACAATGAAAATCTTGATGTAGACGGGCCTTGTAGGAATTCGACGACGACGGCTACTTTCACTTGTAAGTGACGATTCGTAACGGCTAGTGAGGTATGCATCTGATTTGGGCTGCGTGCGGAGTAAACGCTGAGCGGGAGCACGTCGTTTTATGGCAGCGGATTTCCGACAAGATTGGGACTGCGATGGAACGGAAATGCGGTTTGAGTCCACTAATTCGTGAACAATTCTCCGGTGCTGTGGTTTCTGTGAATGGGACCATACGTAAGTAATCTCCTGAAAACTTCGCTTCTTTACCTGTGAAATATTCTTAACAGACTGTCGATAGATCGATCAAGGCTGCTAATCAAAATCACTCGAGAGGGGTCTGTTATAAGATTTCCCGCTTCTTTGACATCTTTTCACATTTTGTGAATCGTGACCGTACCATGAAACTTTTCGATGTTTGGATCTCTGTTTGTTTGGACAATATAAAGTTCGGATGTAAATAACGAGTATGAGCGTGGCCACTCTTAATTCCCCCTAATGGTCTTGTGAAACGGTGTCGGAACCACTTTAGCATCTACGAGGTACGTTAGAAGGTACCAGCTTTATACGAGCTCCCGTCATTGATTCTCGACCGCTCGCTCGTGGATGCAGCACGTGGATACAGTAGTGGCACGTTTTGACGTATCTCGTGGGGAATAAGGTCGTTTCGCATGCGGTTTTTCCTTAGATGATTAGGGGAGATTGAGCATGGCCACGTCCACGCTCGTAATTTACACCGCAAACTCTTTATTATACACGGGATATCCAAGCATCGGAAATTCTATGAGGCATTGCCTTTGAAAGACTTCAGCAGGGACCCGACTCTATTTGGAAAAATGCAACAATTCGAGAAGGGACCTTTGTTCCAACCTAGAAAGTCTGCAAAGTCAGCTCATTCGAGACTCATTAGGTAAAAGCATTTTACCCGACTTTTCCGCTAATTTCACAGTAACTGACTTCGAATAACTACCTACAACAAAGGATATTTACAGAGGAGAAAAGTAGTCGAATGGAACGTTTTTCCTAGCAATTTTCCCCAAAAAGGGAGAGAGGGAGATAATTTGCTTGAGGAAATATGTGATATAACAAAAATCAAAGTTTGAGTGAAAAGATTCTGCAATTACGAGTTGCGAGGTCACTTACGAGCGGTTGATATAGCCGGATCAAAACGACGTGAAGCTCGGTGCAGTTGCGTAAGCAGCTGCGCTCGAAGCGATGCGGAATGACGTAACGGTTAGGATCGGGGAGGACCTCGCTAGCACTATTTCTCGCTGCAGTTGTCCCATTATGGTCATTACCGCTACATTCACCGCGCCGGTTCAAGCGCAGCCGCTTCACGTTGTTTTTTTTTTTGACCCGACTGAAACCTCCTACGCCATTTTACACCACAAGTCACATCTTTTTGAGCTCACGCGTGTACATACTTTACTTGAGAAAAGATCCATAAGATGTCGTACTAATCATAAGAATCCTATTGGTCCTTTTCTGTTGTTCTCTACAATTCTTTATTTACTTCTAGTTCTGTTTACAAAATTCTGCACATTGACAGCTGCACGCTTTCTCCCTCTCCCGTGTGACTTTCACAGAAGGGATTTTTAACGTTGCGATGGTTTTGAGTGTTTTCAAGATCTTGCCGTACTAAGAAGAGTTACTATATGTGTGGCTGCTCTGGATAATTTTGCAGTACGGTTTGAAGGTGAACAGATTGAGGAGTGCACAAAAACTGAAAGAAGTATGAAAGCTCGCTGGTTCACTGGTGTCTCACACAGTCATGAGAAAGATGAGAAATCCGCTTTTTTAAAATCTGCATCTAGGTGGGCTCTCGTAGTTGCAGAAGTTACTAGCATAAAAGTGCGAGCGAACTAAGTTAGAGGCAGCGTATCACGAAATTGACGTAAGAAGGAAACCTCAGGGAACCCGTGGAGTTTGAGGTGTGGAATGCGGAACACAGCTTGGCTCCGGCCGATATGGACGCGGCGCATACACGGGGTTGGTGTGTTGCAGCTTACTTCGTAGACGAGAACGCCGTCTTCCACGCCGTTTTTTTTAAACGACGATAAGGGGGAGTTGAGCGGTGTCACGCTGGGTTCCGTACAAACCGGACTCTACGGGTTCCATGGGATTTCCGTACTACAATTTCGTGATACGATGCCTTTAAAATTCCCGATTATGCGTACCGGTAGAGTTAGTCGTGGGAATTCAAATATTGACAAAACGCTTGAAATGTCTCGAAGAGAGCGGAGAATGGGCAAACAAACAAAGGAGATGGAAAAACAAAGCCGCAAAAACGCCTTGAGGGTCCCAAAGAAAATTCAAGTGGGAAAACCAACAAGTTATTGTTTTCAGGCTATAGATTAGATTAATTGCGAAGGTTAGGGAATTGGAATATTCCCTAACCTGGTATGGGCATGTCTAAAAATCCACACTGAATAGCGGACGAACGTGCCAGCGCCGTCGCCCGAGTCCATATGAAAATCCAGCCGTCGACGAGTGTCCAGATAGTGCAGCGGTCGCTGGCTTATACTGGATTTTTCCTGGAAGAATGCTTGTCATGCAGAATACGATTACAGCAAACCGATACTGGCGTGCAGAAAACAAACGTAAAGTGAACAACGTTCACCTGGCGTGTGATCTAAAAAACTAGTTCGGAAGGGTGTCGTGAAATTCAAAACATCAGGCGTAGACATCATAGTGAGGAAAAAGTGTCGGTCTTCAAATACCAATGCAAAGATGAAAAACTGCACCGAAAAGAATAGAACTGGTCGATGTCGCCGAGGAAACAGCTGCCTGGCGACTGGTGGTTCGGATAGCGATAACAAGTTCCGACAGCTATGGTAGTGATTAATTTCGGTGAAAAGCGGCAAAGGCCAGGTGTCCGGTCAACAAGGAGAGGATGGAACAAAGATCTCGCGAAAATGATCTGTGTGCTCGATTTCTGCAAAAAATCACTCTGCCTTGTGCTCTCTTATACAAAAAAGAGGTTTTTAGTAACGCAGTTACTTCCAATATCTATTGCCATACAAATGCGATGCGATACAAATGACTTGAAAATAGCGAAGAGGGCAGGATTTTATGATGGGAATGGAAAGCACTGGAGCCATCAACTAATTTAAAACCATCACACCACGAATCTGGGGTGCTGCGGCGCGTGCACAAGGTTGACGCGCCCCAATGGCGCCCCAATGAAAGAAGAAGGTAGCGCCCCGGAACGCTCGAGGCATCTTCCGGGCCGTTTTTTACGGCAACTAGGAAGAAATGGACGGAATTATCCTCCTCCCCATAATCTACGACCCCGGATAAGCATAACCCACCTGGAACCAGCAGCACCCCAGATTCGTGAGGTGATGCCTTTGAGAGACCTTTTCTCGCGTGATAATGCAGTTGTAATGGTACTATTGAGGCCGGAGTATGTTCGTCTAAAAACGAACCCGGAAAGATAAAGTTCAAAATTATAAGTAGAGAATGCAGGTTCTCAGACTAGTTTATCCCTCATCTTATCCTTCAGCCTCAAGAAAAAAATCTGCCCCTTATAAGATTTGGATTCGCACGAAGAAAATTGCACAGGGCAATGTAGCTGACAGTTTACACTCGTTGAAGTGTAGAGGCAACGAGTTGTGGAAATGAAAATCCGCATGATCATTTAATTGCCGTCTCCACTTAATCAGAAAAATTTAGAAGCGTTGGTGTGTGTTATCAGATTTGCCCCGTAAACAGTGCAATCACATTCTCACTATCACCAGGGCATAGGAATGATAAGCGAACAACACTATACGACCGCATTCCTAACAGAACACTCGTGAACCAAGGGAGTTGGAAGTGAACTAGAAGAAACGGAAACAAATACTTGATGCGACTGAGGAATACCTGAGGAGTATTGGTCGTATGATAGGGCGTTGCTTTTTGCCCTTCGCCGCAACTTCCGAAAATGGGCAAAAATACCTTGGAACACTCCTAGGAATGAATAGAAAACTATAAGTCGATGATTCTTAAAAGCTCACTTATTCTGTTTCCGAAATAGTTTGTTCATTTATTTCATTTCTTTATTGCTTTTTCTGCACTGCAGGTACACTTTTTTGCCCGCAGAACGAGGATTTTTTTAGTTGTGTTCTCTTGTAGAAAGTCCTATGGAAGCTACATGACAAACTTCATATTTGAAATCTCAAAGTTGACAAGAAGTTGGAAGTTAAGGAATGTCTTCTGAAAAAAATCAAGAGGATGTGGACATCCAGCAACTGCCATCAGGAGAGAATCGATAGATGAGAAGCGACTTTAAGATAGAGGGACGTCCCTCTCAGTTAGTTCTCAACTAGATTTTTGATCTACACCAATGGCGATGTGTTGACAGAAAGCAACGTTTTGTGAAACGTTTCTGTGCTGAAAATAGTGGGGATCGGCTAAAAAAGAACCCCGTTGTAACCAAACAATGATAAAGATATATACAAAGATATATATATATATATATATATATATATGTATAAAAATGTACATTTATGTAAAAATATATAATATATAGCCTATCTGTCCTTTCATAAAATAAAACTACTTTCAAAATAAAGAAAGGAAAAGAAAAGAGAATTTGAAAAGTTGGCTAGTACTCTATAGCAATGTTTTGAAACATTAGTTCAACTTGTCCTTCCTGTTCAGAAAAACATCATTTACAATTCATTTTGGGAAGAATTTCTCTCCGACCTCAACAGATTCTGGGGGTGTACGGAAATGAGCAGAACTCGGGGATTGATTTCCTTACTAATAAAAGAATACGTTCCACTGAGTTTTTTGCAAAAGGAATCGGTGGAAAAAAATGGAACACGGAAGATACGAGAAAAAAGACGAGCATTGCCAGGACGATTAGCTACTAAGAAAAATGGAGCGGTTCAAAGAAGCCGCCGAAAACGCGGAGAATCCCTCTTGACCCCGTCGGAGATGGAGCGCGGAAATGATGGAGAGAGGCGCGGCGCCTTGTGGGAGTGTGGCTAGGTGGAACCGCGAGGCAAACATAATAAGAAATGGAATCATTTCAAGACATGACTGGGCGTGGGCGAGCGGCAGCGGTGAGAATTGCCGAATGAAGCAAGCAGAACTGATAACGACAACACGGGGACACACGAGGTTTGATTTCACGACAGCAATCGAAGCACAGAACACGGGGACGCGATCAATTGACTCGACGCACATTTCACGGATGGCGAATGTGCAAATATACGAAGGTCGAGCCGAACTATCGTGCAATATGAGATTCAATCGACACGAGGCCTACACACTGACACATGGCGTATGTTAAACAGCAAACGATTTGGGAGAGCGCTAAGTTTAGGGTGTACATTTAAAGGCAGAAATAGGGGGCGATATTATCTTTTATACAGTCACTACATGATATGTCCATAACAAACAAGATCAATTATGATATTTTTTTCAGTCACAGCTCTGTAAATATCTCACAATGACTCACCCTATGCACGTGTTAGTCATAGATAGATCTTCACTGACCTTGTATGTGAAGAAAAAAATAAAGAAAAGGGAAAACTGAAACGAAGTCAATTTCCCATTTTTTTTCTCAAGACAGTGTGTCTCTGTCATTTCTTTGGAGCATCAGAAGTCCGTACAACTAAACAAAAACGCAAAAAAAGTGCTGAAATCTGGTGAAAACGTCAAGAAGAAAACAAATAAAGGGAATAAAACAGGAATAAGAGCAACAAAAAGACAATTTAAGTTTAGTGCGAGCGTTCACAAGGATGATTCCTTTTATTGCGTCTTACTCCACTGTTTCGGTCAGAACAACTACGCAAAATTCTGGGCTACATCTAAATTAAACAGTTTTGCGATAGAAGCTATTATATTTCTGTGATTAAGACATCAGTAGCGGCACGGTATTCTAGTTCCAGTCCTCCATTGAAGTTTTCCTGGCCGCTAGCAATAACGATAGCGATCTAGCGGATGCTTCTTAATCTGTGATAAGATGAATGATGTTTTTTTGAGTGCTTACAAAGTTGTAAAGTGGTTTTAGAGTTATAGGGTAGTCATTTCATCCCATCTGTACATAGCCATTGGCAAGTTAACTGTCTCGTCAGTTTCTTGTACCACATCCACAGGTTTACGCTACACACCGCCTCCAGCTGGAACTATTGATAACAGCATCAAAGCAATGCTGTGACAAGGGTTTGATGAAATAAACAAGAACTCTAAATTCAGTTCAAATCCAACAACTGGCGACAATGTCAAGTTGTTTGTTATCTGCCGATTTGTTAGTGACTACTATTACCAGGTCTTTTCTAAAACTGTCGAAGCATTGTGCTGAGAAAGAGGTGGAAAAAAAGAGAAACAGAAGTCTTCATTACTTTCTCGCTTTGCGCATTCTTCATTGCGAAAATGACCTAATGTATTTCAGTGGCTCACACTCAATTGCGCTGCCACTTTCTATTTGAATTCCGATAATTCATCAGTGATTTTACCTAACCCATTCTCCATAGATATGCTTTGGACTTTCCATAATTATGCAAATATTAGGTGAACACATAAGAATGAAGAATGGATAAACCTCATCGGACTAATGGGACCGAAGTGTGTCTCGATTTCTAGGAAAAAATCTTCTAGGAAAGAGAGCGAAAATTGTACATTTTTATATTAAAGTGAAATACACAAAGAAGGTAGCAACTATTACTCGAGCACAAGATATTCTAGTAAAATGCGCAAATTACTGGTTAAATAAAACCCACTTGTTGATCGTGGAAGTTCATGAAAACAGCAGTGCATTTCCATTTTTCCAACCTCGAAATCTCAAAAATCCTACCGATGTACTGAGAAAGAAGTTGTCTGAGGAGAACAAAATGAGAAATAAGAAACTACTTCAAAATCTATAGAAAAGAACATTATTAAGTGCCGATAACCTCAAGAAGCTAGAAAGGAAAGGTTCAACGTGAACTGATGCGAAACATATGCGGTACGAGAAAAGATTTGATGGATTAGAACTGATAGGATGGATAATAGGCAGACAGAATCCCCGGAAATCTTCATTTTCGAAAGATGCTCAGGCTGGATATTTCAAGAAGATCCTAATGAAGTGGTTGAACATCCGGCTTTCAAGCGATCTGTCAATAAACTATTCAAAAAAGCTACGCTTACATAAAATATAGGAAGGTTTGGAGGAAACTCATGGGAGTTCATTTCATTCCCATTGCCGTGGTTGTTATTGGAGATGTAAAGATACCTACACGGTACTTTAACAACGAAAATACAATTTAACTTGCTAACGGTATCACTACTTCAATAGAATTTTACTAGTTAACCGGCCATGAGCATGAAGAAACTTGGATACTAATGCACGGCCAAGCACTTCAAAATGGGAAGTTTAGATAGCGCTGCCGAGGAAAAAAGTGGACGAAATTCTGGTCCTAGCAGGCCATCCCCCCCCCCCCCCCTCACTAAAAAGAACGAACAATCTTCTTCCAAGTACATTAAAACATGTCCATGCAATCCAAGGGACGGTAGCGAAAAATCCTTAAAATGAAATTATACACTGATACAAATTAGACCCTCTTCGCTCAACAGGGTCCCGATAAAGAAGGATGCCCTTTTAGTTAAAATATGGTTGTTTTTGTGTTACTTGGATATGGTCGACAGAGTGCTAACAATGAATCCATCTTCTTAATTGTATGCCTGATGAAAAGACGATGATGAGAGACGTTGAACGATGAAGGGCATATAACTTTTTAAATTGTTTCTCTCTGTCTCTGTAATTCGAATTATTTTAGTTATTAGTTTTTTTTTTACTAAGAAGAGTGAAGAGGAAGTAGAAGAGGTCAAATTGTTTGCGCACCAATTGTTGTGTGGTAGTGCAGAAATCGTGATTCTAGTCCCTCCGCTCCTTGCTCAAAGGTCTTCTAATCATCTGGGAATTCAAAGTCGCAAAAAGGGCATCGAGGACGCAGTGTCACGAGATAGCAATGCATAAACACCAGAAAAACCAGAAAGAAGGAGAGCCTAGAAGAGCGATTAAAGGCCAAGACTTACGTAGAATTGGAGTATCCTATGTAATATGTGGCAAAAAGGAGACGACAGAAGACTTACTAGAATTCTTGTTTACTACTCTTAAAGGTCGAATAATACTTGGCACTGTAGTCATTTCATGATTCCAATATGAGTATTACAAGTCTATTTCCAGGAAAAGCTCAAATAATCCATCCTAATAAAAATGACAAATGAACTCGTATTCACGTAATCGCATTGACGGAGTCAAGTGAAATTTAATTCTCGACGGGATGAAAACTCTGTCGAGTTTTCGGTTTCGAGCCGAAAAGCATGAAACGTGCTAGTATCTTCGAGAGTTTTGCGCCTGAAGTAGCAGTGTTCACGCTGTTGGAGGCTGGAAATGAATAGCGTCATTGTGACAGGCGGCGGCAGCGGCGAAAGTCCGAGCATAACAATGAGACAAGCCCTTCACCTCTGAGGCTCTGCATCGCTGCCGGGCTCCACACAATCGATGCCGTCTACGACGTCAGGCCACCCCCGACATCCTCCGAAGTGGAAATGCATCAGAAGAAGCCCTATTATCCCTAATTGCAGCTGGAACAGCTATTACGGAGAGCCTTCGAGAATCTTAACCGCAGACGCATTTGCTGATGGCACGGCGAAAAATCGTTTGTCCTTGTGAAACCAGTGATATATTGGATGGTTTCTGGCTAACCACAACGCTACAGATTAGCAGAGTGGAATAAAAAAAACATTCATTTTCCAAAGCCACGAAGAGCTACTTCTGCATTTACATCCAGGAACTATGTGACGAAGGGCAACCCAGAAAATCTTTGCGAAAAACAAACTCTATAAAACAAGATCAACTCAAGTTGAAGTAAATCAAACAATAATTCGTACACAAAGAGCTATGTGTTACGTTTCCCAAACGGTGGCAGTTCCGCAAATATTTCCTCGAAAGGAAAGACACAAGAATGACAGCAGATTGAGGAGGAAACCACAATTTCTGAACAACGACTCGGATAGAAAGGGAGGGAGGGATTAGCCTGTTGTCGAAGCAACTCTGGAATATGGTAGCATATGTACACATGCTCATATTATTTGCTGCAGATATATTGTTCTGCAAAGATTTATCCATAATGGATTCCACCGAGGCATTGGTGACGGATGTTTCAAAAAACGTGTTGTATAATTTTAGAATATTTGCAAAACACTACTCA
The DNA here is from genome assembly GCF_031761385.1 of Necator americanus. NCBI lineage: Eukaryota > Metazoa > Nematoda > Chromadorea > Rhabditida > Ancylostomatidae > Necator > Necator americanus. Next base: position 18,979,186 of record NC_087371.1, read on the forward strand.
TTACAGAAAGTGATGTGGTGGCAACGATGTCTGTTATAGTCAGATGTTTCACTTGTTATTGTCAGTAGCACTTTTCCTTGAGCGGTGTTTTATGAATGACTAGACAGGAATGTCGGATCAAATGCACAAAACATCTTGGAAACAACTTAGATCGCCATTACTCCCGTTGAGGAGGAAGAGTAATGGAGGGACGAGCTCGACGAATTTATGTCTTACTGAGAAGAGGTTAGAATTTCGCTGATCGTCGACAAAATAGATTTTTCGCAGCGATACGGGGGAGCTGAAATATGTGGCGACAAGAAATGTTGGTCGCTTGGCAGCGAATTGATTGAAAGATCACGAATATTTGAATGAATGTAGGTGAATGGTGAAAAAGAGAAAAAAAAACGCTTCTTAGGATCCGGTGCTCTTTTCTCAAGCATTACAACTGCAATGTTTTTAAAATACTCGTTCCTTTTATTTTAAGTGAAATTCTAACCTCCCAACATTGCTTTTTTCTGTTTCAAAAAAAGGGCGAGATGAAGTGAGCCGACATGAACGTGAGATTTTTTTTTTCATGGAATGTTCTCTCTTCTATCGACAAACTATGAACACAGCTGGTTGGATTAGATTGGGAGCAAAAATAAAACCATAAATGTGGAAGCAGTCAAAGGTAAAGGAGAAATCTTGAAGCCCACGAAACGTAATTGTTACGGAAACTGCATGCATTGCTCTCTTTATCTAAAAGAGAGAATTACAGGGGAAAAAAACATTCCATGACCTTCAATTATAGTTTGCTGATGAACACATGAACTACAGATGTTCGACTACGCAAAGACGCGGAAAGTTGACGGTGACTGCTTTTTTCACATATTTCAGATGAAACTGGGGCACAATTATGAGAAAAAACCAGTCATTTTCTAGAGTAGTACAAAGTGGAGTATCAAATTTCGCCAAAGTGACAAAGTTGTCACATCACCGCGATGGTCGGATGTGTCTTGATCACCTGCGATGAGAAATAATCCAGAGTGGTGGTGAAAGTGATGGAAGTTTCCAAGTGTCAGAAGAAAGAAAATAAGATGATAATGGAAGATTCTAGAAGGTTATCATTCGCAACAACAGTTCCAGAGTACTATAAAAGAATTGTGCATGCTTCCTAAAGTGAAAGGAAAAGAACTATCATGTTCCATTACGCAATCCCAACAAAAAGTGGACGACCACGTGCTAAAAAAGGTCGAATTGTTGATTACTTATTTCGAGAGAGCTGACGACGATTTCGACATGAGACCGCCTTTGCTGTCCGTGACGCAATCCTTGACTCATGCGACCTACCATGAGTCATCCGAAAAGATGCGCTTTTCGCTTCGTTCGCAACACTCATTTCCATCGCAGTTCAACGTCTAGAAATCCATCTGAACGAGGGGGTGAAATGCGGTTACAAAAACCCGTGATCAGTTTCCGCTGCACAGGCAAACAAATTCGTTTAGGAAGTTTACAACTGCCCGCTAACGAGTCGAAACTCGACAATCGCGGCTGCGCTCGCGACAAGTGGAAGGGCGCTTATGGCGACGTGATAACATTTTGTTGGCATTTTTGGTCGCTGATTTCGGCCGCTGTTTTTGCATTCCCGAAATGTTTCGACGATGTGTTCTTTACTAGCCGCGTCTGATCGCATCAGGAAATGCATGAAATGCTCAAGAAATCCGCATGGCGGCAAAGATTATTGCCGTGTCCCGCAGGATAGTCGCGTTTTCTCTGAAAGGGAGTGGGTGGAAATAGTAAGCGAAGGAAAGAAAAAAAAGACTAGAAACTTTAAAAAAAACTAAAAAAAAATAAAATTGGAGAAACAAAAGGTCACTAGCAAAAATACGCGAGTATACTAATAGTAAAGATTAGTGGTAATGATATGCATGTGTAGTAATGAGTCATAAGTGATATGTCGTTACGGATTTTCCCTACAGAACATCCAATTTGTAATTATTTCTAAGCCTTGGCTGCATCTGTTACGGTGTTTCTTCAGGATTGGGCCAAAAAAAGTTGCTGTTTATTTTTTTTTCAAAATATCAAAGTGGGCAAATACAACCGAATCACCTTGTTGTGTGGTTTTTCCTCATTATATGCTCCCTTATTGAAATGCATCAATAATTAAGGGTGCATATGGGAGTATTTCGAGGAAATTCGACAATGATCCCCCATTTTTCTGCGGAAAATTCCTTTTCTCCTCCTCTTTCCTCTCATTTACAGTGTGGGCCCTCTCGACCAGTACTTATGCTACTGTATTGTCGTTGTTTCAGAGATTATTAGCTGAATAGCAGTAACGTAACGCCTGTAGTAAAATATATTTCGTTATCGTATACGCATTTGAGTCCAGAACGAAATTTCGCGACTTCGCTTATGTTTTTTTCTGGTCAATTGGTTTTGCTACCAATTGAATTTTATCCAGTTTGCTTTGACCTGAAATTCTAGCTATGGTAAATGGATATATGTACTAGATATATTGCAGAAGCAGGTAGGCAGCGACTAAGCTTTTGCTTTTGGGACAAATTCCTCTTTTACTTCTGGAATTTCTCCTCTCTGAATTGAACAGATTGGCAATTTGCTTTTCGGACAAGATACGCGAAAAAAAACCTGCGAAAAAACCAAAAAGAGTTAGTTTTCCCGGGTGCGGGACAAGAGGTACCCGTGAAAACCGGCTGACCGCTCTGTCCTCCCTTCGGCACCGCGCGCCTCCGCGTAATTACGGCTGCCGCTCCATTCTTCACGACCGCCTGAGATCACCTACACCCCGCCTCCCTATTGCTCTAATCAACGCCGCGCGCGACGTTCGCGCCGCGACGAAGCGGTGGATAGTGCGAATTTTGAAGGGGGGGAGTGAAGAACGAAAATATTATTGCGAAAAAACCAAAAAGAGTTAGTTTTCCCACGCCAAACCATTAAACACTTGCAAGGTTTCAAATGAACGCGTGCAAATATGAAATCCAGTTCTAAATGTAAATTTAGCCTAATTTTCGTAAAATCGCACGTGCATAAGTATGTGACGATCCAAGAAAAACGTGTTCAACTTCATTGTCGGAAGTGAAATAACGGCAAATCTTTTTTTTATACATTCTTTAACTCTCTACATTTACCTTTCAAAATTTTACATAGATATGAAAATTCAATTCCAGCCAACAAGTCCTTAATTTTTTTTATTTTTTTGCGTCATTTATCTATTCTCGATAAAACGCTCAATATGAATTTTTTTTTTTTTATTGGTAAAAAAAAACTTTTTTTTTTTTGAAATATACCTTTAGGTACAGTGTATTTCCGAGGCATTATTCGCGACCAGAATTGAGGATGCCAGTTTTACCCAGCTAGATAAACAAGAAACATTAGGGGAAAAAAGCAAAAAAGATATGCAGAACACGATCAGTAATTTTTTGAAAGATATCCGCATTCAGAAGGTTTTCATCCTTACGGAAGCACCTTGTAGACGTCGGCCATAAATTTTCCTTAAGCAGAAAAAAACCGAAAAAAAAAAATATTTTAAAAAGAAAAAAAGGGGGGGAAGGGGGGGGGGGGGGGGGGGGGGGGGGGGGTGTGTAAAAAAAAAAAAAAGAAGAAGAGGGGGGGGTGGGTGTATTATGGGTGGGGGGGGGGGGGGGGGGGGGTTAAATATTTTCTTTTCTTTTTCTCCGGGGGGGGGGGGGCTTAATTTTTTTTTTTCCTTTTTTCCCTTTTTCTTTTCCCCAAAAAAATTAAATTTTTTTTTTTTTAAAATTAAATTTTTTTTTTTTTTTTTTTTTTTTGTTTGGTAAAAGAAAAAAATTTTTTTTTTTTTTGGGGGGGGGGGGAATTTTTTATTTTTTTTTCCACACAAAATATTTTTTTTTAAAAAAAAAATATGTTAATTTTAAAAAAAAAAAAAGGGGGGGGTTGAGGGGGAAATGGGGATTTGGAGCGCTATAAAAAATATCCACGGAAGCATTGACGTCGGCCATAAATTTTCTGCAGCATTAGGGAAGATTTAGAGCTGCTTTTGTTTCTGCTATAGGCTCGCCTTGTTCACAATGAATGAGATCTAATTATTCGCCGTTTTTAGGCATCGTTATTCGGCTACAGCTCTCTGTGGATATCGGAACTGAGAAAGAGAGGGTGAAGGGACATGACCAGCAGCGGAAAAGACCGACACGGACTCCACTTGGGAGACATTTGTCATGTCCGTCCAAAACCGCAGCGAGCGCCGAGTGCTGATTTGCAGCGAATCCAAAAGCAGGCCATAGAATAAGAATTTCACGAATTTTCTTTTTCAAGCTGAGAAAGAAGCGTCAGGAAACGAAACAACTATTTTGTTCTTGTACTTCAATGAAAACAACTAAATTCATAGTAGTGATTCTTGTTGCTCTGCCTTCTTGAATTGTCACACATGAAAGGGAGCACCAAATTTCGAAGGAACATTACTGAACATATAAATCACTATTATAATTGAAATTGTAATTATTGTTATTGTGTTATTGCTCTGTGTTGAATAACATATATGAACACAATTAATAATAGCAATAGACGTTGGAAATTCCAAGCTCTTGGGTCGAACTTTTGGGGACGGAACTATAATTACAATTACAATTATTATTATTATTATTACTGTTATTATTATTATTATTATTATTATTACTGTTATTATTATTATTATTATTATTATTATTACTATTATTATTATTATTATTATTATTATTATTATTATTATTATTATTATTATTATTATTATTATTATTATTATTATTATTATTATTATTATTATTATTATTATTATTATTATTATTATTATTATTATTATTATTATTATTATTATTATTATTATTATTATTATTATTATTATTATTATTATTATTATTATTATTATTATTATTATTATTATTATTATTATTATTATTATTATTATTATTATTATTATTATTATTATTATTATTATTATTATTATTATTATTATTATTATTATTATTATTATTATTATTATTATTATTATTATTATTATTATTATTATTATTATTATTATTATTATTATTATTATTATTATTATTATTATTATTATTATTATTATTATTATTATTATTATTATTATTATTATTATTATTATTATTATTATTATTATTATTATTATTATTATTATTATTATTATTATTATTATTATTATTATTATTATTATTATTATTATTATTATTATTATTATTATTATTATTATTATTATTATTATTATTATTATTATTGAGACTACATACATTACGTTCCAATTTGATGCACAAGAACCATTATTAGTGTTTCTCCTGATATTTTTTCATTATCGCAAGCAAACTGATATATGGTTTTATAAGAAAACTTATTGTCTTTCTATTAGCTTTCAGCTGCTCTAACGTAATAAAACTTTGGCATATCATTAGATTCACTGCGTTGAGTACTATTGAGAGCAGATTTTAGGACAGTAATGCGTCGGTTTTTCTGCGTTGACCATTACACAACCATATTTTCTCACGACGACCACTTACCACAGTTAATTGTTATTCACTGAGGGAGTCGTTCCTAAGAATTCCATAATTCTGCGAGCAATAGATGCCTAAGACTTATGCCAATGAATAATTGTGCGGCTTTGTGAGAAAAGTCTCAGGTGGCGGACTGAAGCTCTTGAGAGCAACACAGCAGCAACATTAGCAAACAACAGAGAAAGCTGAAAAACTGCCGGGAAAATGCACCCGGCGGGGATATGTTTGTTCGTTTTTGCACAACAAGATGTGTTCTGTGCAGAGTGAGTAGGAACCTCAACTGTTTGCTACTGGAAGCAGATTAGTTAGGTATTTTTCAATCACATTTAGCTTACACTAGGGGAAACGAATCTTGTGGTCAAGGAACTCCCATCTTTAGCTCCTGTCTTCTCGATTTCTTTTGCATTTCTCCATAGTTTTGCTTTTTTGTTATCACGTATGAGAATGGGTAGTTTAGTTATTAAAATCGATAAATACTCTCACAGAATTATAACATAGAAAAAATATTAGTAATACATCGAAAATAATATTGAGAAAATCTTCGCAGAAGCATCGGTGTTTAACGGACCAAAAACTTTCCTTACATCCAAAATCATAACGCCTATTTGGGCAGCTTCATTATTTTTAGGAAATTTGACAAAGTCATTGATGTCTGCCGCTACTACAGCTCTTCAGCGATTCTGTGGTGAAGTTACTCTCGAATTACTTAGTAGTAACGATAGGAGTGAAACCTATCGAGACTGCTGATCTATGTTGAGGTGTAGTGACACTGATGGGACGAGAAGAAGCAAGCAATTCCACGATATTAAATTTTCCAGACGCTTACGAGGTCAAGCGGTAGCGTTTTTTGCAGTTAGGACTTCTGGAATGTGAGGAATTCATGCGCGCGAACGGTTGTATGCAGGCGCACTCCGAATTTTTCCATACGCTCCATTAAAATTTGTTGGTTTGGAGCTGCTGGACAGATGTTAACGAGTAATAAACTGAACAAAATTCCCACGGAATTCTTGATCCTTTACTGAAATAGTGAGTTCAGTGTCGGAAGAAAAGGTTGCGAGAAAAGTTCATTCAGAAAAAGTAGTGAAGTGGAATATTTCAGAGCACTATTGTTATTATTATTTGTTACCATTATTATTTGTTGTTATTATTATCTGTTATCATTATTAGCAGTTATTTGTCTTAGACAAAGATACATCATTTTTTGAAGAGATTTGTTTAGCATTTATAATTCGTCACGATAATTTTACCATTTAGGAACCACTGTTCCAGGAACGTCATGAATTCAGCGGAAGAATGTGCTTTGCAGAATAAGCAGAATTCATAGATAGATTTGTGTTCAAGCAAGGTGAATGATGAAAAAAGGAAATGTTGCACTCTTTTAGACAGCTGTTTCTGAACGGAATATGCAGCTTTTGGCGGCTACACTTGTTTTAAAAATACCACTACGTGGTATGTTAAGAATTCCGTCCCCTGCAACAAAATCTTTTCTTAAACTTTTTCAAACCATGTAGAAATCTTCGGGTAGATTCTATCCTTAGAACTATCTATTAAGTGTGTAGCATGCATTGCAGTTCTTTTCTTCAGCCACATAAATTCAGTAAATGGCTCTGAAGAATATGGAATCCTAGATGGCACTTTTGTCAAGCTGTTTATGATTTTTTTTTTTGAAATAAAGAAGATATGGGGAGAAAAGTCCGGCTGTGATGAGTTTTTGCGCTGGAGAGAGCGATTAAATAGCTGTCAAGTCTCACTAAGCCCCCTTCATCTTGGCAACGAGTCTACTTACTCCTCTTAGCTGCTAGTTGACGTCAACAAGTTGTTATGGGGTAATGTTATTGGAGAAAACCTTTATTGCTTCATGTGAATGACATTCGTCTGTATGAAATTTTTATGAAATGAGACAGGAAATACAAAAAAACACCGGGTTTCCTTATGTGCTTCACAAACGCGTCATAAGACTCTCGGACAAAAAATCAGAAAACCTGAATAAGCTAGCTGTTTTATTTCATGCAAATCGACGGTGAAGTGGTATTAGCTGGCTGGATAACGCCAATTCACTTCCGAAGAAATTGCCGTTGGAAAACCTGATTTCACCTTAATCTTCTGTTCCGGGTTTTTAAGGCAGGAGTTAGGATGTGTCATCAGTGTCGGATGACTGTCAGACTTCTTTGAAATGATATCCTTACCTCCATAAATGTCTCAGCATTCATGTAGTGGACCAGAAGGATTGGATGATGATCCAGGTATCTTGAGAGCTGGTGAATAACCGTGCATTATCCAGCTAGGGCCCTAATTTGAATGACTGGTATTTATTTAGAATTTATTTGACACAGAGATGCGAGTTTTTAATCGACATAATAACATAGCCGCAGGAAAGAAGTAGGCTGTGTTTATAACGGATTCTAAAGAGGTTACCAGTTTATGATTTCTTGTTCATTTCACATCGTTCCCAAATGAGGAAAATGTTGATATGCGTTACTTTGGCTCTTCAAGGAAGAACGAAAAGCACGTTTCTTGCGAGAAGTTTGAAGCTGTCAAGAATTGCAACACTTTCAACAACTGAACAAGAGTTTGCACAGCTTCCGCTACCTCTTGCTGAAGGTTTCACGTATCTTTGTTCGCTATGCTGCGTGATTACTTCCTGTTTTCTTCCGGATTCTTTTTGAACTACCTTCATATTTCTTGCGAGAAGTTTGATCGAAGTAAGCATAAAGAAGGCACGACTCTGCTCTAGACACTAAAGCGTACTTGAAGTTTAAACCGTACGTTTGGTTTAAAGGCACTACAATCGCAATGCTTCCTCATCATCAATACCTATAATCTTCGAAATTTTGAACGCTTTTAAACAGCGGAGGTAAAGGTTAGGTCTCCTGAGTTCAACCACAGCGCAAAATATTCTTCTGGAAAGAACTAATATGCCTGTTGAAAAACGTGTTGTTATTTAGGAAGAAACGTATCCGGAGGCACAGACTGAATCGAAAAACACATATTCAAGAGAAAATATAATTCTTTATCCTAGATGTACACGCACTATAGTGAGCGGCAGTTACACATTCTGATATGTTATATATCCATGACAATCTGATGATTTTTGAGAATTCTACCAAATAGATCACCTTAAGAGGTGAGAACAAAAGATACATGATTAGTAAAAGGCAGTTTTAAACTCGTAAAGGCAGTAAGGGGAAACGGCGTAAATGCAGATGATCTGGTCAATGAAAAGAAAAAAATGAGCATGATTACAAATATTAAATGAAGCCAATTAGACAACGTCGTTTTCCACTTCTTCCTTCGATAGTGGACGAGGAGGAGGAAGGCGTCTGGAAAAAAACATGCAATATGCAGGCGGTTCCGTAGTAACCGTACATCTCTAATCGTCGATAGAAAACATGTGTTCGCTTGAAAATTACTATCGGGCGAGAAGAACAAGGGGAACAACAAACTTACTCAGGATATTCCGATATTTCGCCGCTGTTATCATTTACTTCGGTTTGCGATGGAGAGATTTGCGAGAGGCCACCCTAAATTTATGGCGGTTATACAAATGGAAATGAATTATCTAGAAAATCGATGGGAAATTAGCGGTTGATCAGTGTAAGCGGGAATCTTGCATCACCACTGTGGAGATCAAAATATTCTTATTCTTATTCTGCGGAAAATTGGCGAGTTCTTTCTTGTAAATAATAACCCTGGGAGGATTATTAACTGCTCAGAAAATCCACTACCACTACTTCTAAGAAACAAAATTGCTACCTGCCAACAATTTTGCACTCTTTTTGAAATCACCTCATTCAAGAGCCAAATAGAAAAACAGTTACGTAAACGGATGTCAGCGCAAGAACTGTTGTCAAGCTGCCTATTCAAAGAACTTTACACCTACGAAAGAATTAGCTATTATGTTCTACTTCCTTCGGAAACAAAATGTTCGCTTTCATGGCAGCCAGCGGCACCCGTAATTAACCACACACGAAATGAACACGCCACTCTGCCCGTAGACACTTAGATTAGTTCCTCTGTGAGCGACAGCATAAACAAGAAGCAACAGTGTTAAGGGCGCAAATCTGTGGGGAAAAGCGAAGCGTTTGCCAATCTTGTCGAATTCCAGTTCAGTCTGGAATCGGCATTCTTACATGCTCAGATACTCCTGGAACTGTTCCGAAGTCACCACCCTGCGGTAGGCATCAAGTCTGGGGTCCTAGAATAGAGAAGTACAGCTATATGCGATTATAGGTAGGAAAAAGAAAAGGATGAAGTCTCTGCTTATTAATCCGTCTGCAATGCGCCAAAGCGTTTTACTGTACTTCATGTCCTTGGGGTTTTTGGAATGCGTGTTGCCCTGTGCACTGACTTGCGGGGGTCAGCTGATGATCGAGTCAGTGCTTCTATCTTCCCAGACAGGCCTGGTACTGATTTATCGACCTCGGAGTTGTGAAAGGCTTGGTTTGCATTAGCGCGGTTTCGAACGATCGACCGTGCGGCCACAGCGGACCTCTCACCAACTGGGCTATGTCCGCCTCACATGTACAAAAATACTTCAAAGAAATTGAAAGAAAAAACTTTCAGAGGTTAAGGATTATTAGGTCTCCCAATTTCGGATCTATAAAAGCGTCCACTAAGAACCGAGGATGTTCCTAGAACCACAACTAACTCAATGCTTCTTCTAATGGTTTCTAACGTAAAATCAGGAGACAAAGAGGGAAGGAGAGTCGATTTTTTTGAAATTTTGATTGCAAAATTAGGGCAATAAGCTACTGATATTGCGCAAAAATAATGAAGATCATTAAGTGAATTCCTCACCTCTAGGTCGAGCACTTCTGGCACCTCTCGGTATCGTTCCTCCTCTTGTCGTCTTCTCTCCTCTAAAAAAATAGTTTAACGCTACTCTCAGTAAGTTAGGCCATTTTTGTGAACATTTATCTATTAATTATCTATTAATGCACTGAAGCTTTTCCACATAACGTTGGAAATTAACTGATAATACTAACTTGTTGCCACAGTGACGATCGTATTATTTCTCACATTTGTTAAAACTTTATTATTATTTATTATTTAAAACTTTAAAATTTTCGACTTCTTGACGTACTTCTAGCAAAGTTCGTTCGTACACGAAATTTTAGAATGGGCCGAGATAAATCCGGTATCCTCACAAAGGCTTGGAATTTTATCAATTGACCTGCTCAAAATACTTACAAGTGATGTGTTTTCGAATAATAATATTTCAGCTACAAAACCTGCTCACGACATTTTGAAAATCTCTCGTGAACACAAACCTTCGCGGGCAAATTGTTCCGCTCGGCGTTTCTCCTCTTCAGCCCGACGACGTTGCGCTTCCAGCTAAAAACCGCGGTTTTACTCGCTCTTTCTCCTCTGCCTGATAGTATTTTTCGATACTCACTCTTCGTTGCTCCAACTGTCTACGGTACTCTTCGTGATGGGCTCTTCTTCTAGCTTCATAGTCCCTAAACACAATACTTATATCGTAATTTGCCGATAATTTTATTTTCGTTAGTGATTAGTTCTTGAAGAAGTTAAGTGGAAAGTGGAGGTCCCAATAAAATCATCCGGAGGTGCTTTAAAATGTCTCAGTGCTGCAAAGTCAAAGTTGCCCAATTCAGGAGATGAATAACGGTTAGACTATGCACTTGTGAATTTGCCAGGGATGTTAAAAAAAAGTGGTATAACTTAAAAATAATTGTTAAATCAAAATTTGTTAAACTCGTGTATTTGGCCACAGAAAGTGAGCGTTCATAGGAAACCACTAAAAGGAAGTATTTGATTGTGCTTTCGGTTGCTATGAAGCTTTAATGTTTAAAAAACATACATACCGGCATGACCTACGTGGATACCTAAAACAGCGACGTTGTTAGAAATTCAAAGGAAAAATATTGTTTTTTCTACCACGAAATCATTGTTAATTTGCTTGCATCTTGAAGAAAATACCCACACAGCTGGATCTTCCTGGACGTGAAAGTAAGAAAGGCAATAGAATAAAGAAATCCGTGAAAAGTTCAGTCATTTCCCACTTATCGAAAGGCAGTTGAAAGGAAATCAGGAGCTACCGGTTGCAATTAGGACCCAGGCTCAAAATTCATTGCTGACTGTCAATTACAGCATTATCGTCCGGTCGTAAACAGATTGGGCACGGTACTATACAACTTCATGGACGGGTCCCAAAGTCTCTCTGTTTCTGCGGCTACTGTTAACCGATGCTCATAACACTGATGACTACTACGAATTACGAGCTCTTCTGTTTCTTTCCATTTTTCGTCGCATGGCTCGTCCGTCTACGTCTTTTCTGTGTACACTCACGCCCAGTCCGTCGTCGTCTGAGCACACGCTTAGCACACACTTTTGCTATGCCTCCCATGGACGGAAAAAGTCCCCAATTATAGATATGTAAGGCTACGATGAGTAGCTTCTAAATACTCAATATGACTGAAATTAAAAAGAAAAGAAAAAACTGGTAACGCTTGATTTTTTTTTTGTTTTCTAAGCTGAAAAACAAAAAAAGCGCATCGAGGAAATTAATCTAGTAATGCGGAGAACTAGATGTTTCGGTTCGAAGGAAAAGGCTCACTGCATCTGCCGCAGATGTTCCTGATAGGTTTGTCGGTCCTGGGCCTGTGCGTGCCTGTGATCGTGATCCGGTCTTGTTTGTGATTCGACTGGTCTCCATCCTTCCACATCAGGTGTCTGACGAGTGTCTGCGCCTCTGAATTGGACGAGTTAGCAGTTCTGTCCTTAGCGACTTACCCTAAAACCCCCGATCTTACCTCTGCTCACTTCGATCAGCCGTAGCTTCTTGAATATGTGGATCCGCATAGTAGAAGGTTTGGCTTTAATAAGAAGATTTTATTGAATTAGTTAGGAAAAGACACTCGTCTCTTTTTTAAACTATGCTACTAGTTCCGTTACGTACCATAATTTATAAGAGACCCTAATATCTTAGAGAGAAGGCGAACAAAAATTCCCTTTAACTGCGTAAACGACATCCGCTAGCCCACTTTTGTCTATCCAAAAAGACATTTTTTTAGAGAAGGTTTAATTTCAAAAATTATACACGTACCCATTCTCTTGCTTAGTCTGATACCGTCTGCCGTGCTGATCCGTCAGAATAACAGGCGGCTTCACATAACGGAAGCGCACTGGCTCTCTGAAGACGTTCGCTTTTAGACTTCAGAATCAGAGCGTAGGTCTACGACAGATTTCATAGAGATGATTTATGACCAGAGCGTAAGTAAACATTAATCATTTTTCCTACCGGTCACTGGACGTAAGAACTTTTCAATTCCTGTGCTCTTCTCCTCTATTTTTCACCTATTCAAAATCACAAATCAAAATATTTTGTTTTCAGTCCTTTCAGCCTTTTATGCATAACCCTCCGGTAAGGTCCACACGAATGCGAATGATGTTGTCCGGATCTCAAGATAATGATGTCTCTGCTCCATCATTATATTTTATTTATATTTATATTTGTAACAGCATATTTCCCCCAGAAGTTCAAAAGCTGTGGACACCTCCTTGCCCGTTTTTGCCACCTATCACATTTAAACTGTGTGCCTTCAAATTCACAACAATAACGATAACATTCCAAACACGCTCACAAGCTAGCGGTGTCTATTTTTTTTAAAAGGCTAATTTTGTGACTTTCACGAAAAACCTATCAATATTATGCTTAGATGATTGTGATTTCTTCCATAATTCTTGACTGATTGAATTTCTAGAAATGCCGTTCAGGAAATGAAGCCAAGGAAAGTTTTTTTAGATCTTGGTTGCAGATAGCTATTCCAATTTGTATTTTCAAAGACTTCGATGTTCGAACTACCTTGGTTGGGAAGGTGGAGTCGTTTCAGCCTCTTTCTCTTCTTCTTGCCTTTCTTGAGCAGCGGGTCTAGCAGGCCACTCTGGTCGTTCCTGCGAAGATTCAATCTGCTCCGTGTCGGCCAATATCTCATTCGGATCGGTTGGCTTTACAACGTGAGTGACGTGGGGTCGATGTCCATGGCGATGAGATGGTTCGACATCTACGCGGCGTTGTTCTTCTCTACCTTCCAGTCTGCGCCAGTCAGGTTGAACCTCGCCGCCAACAGAGTCGGTTCTCGAATCGACATCACTTTCAACATCCGTAGGGATGTCGCTCTGTAAATCAGCAACGATACATCGGTAGTTTTTGGTACACGTTTCAGTCACATTTTTCATTTTTATCAAAACTACAAACTTTTTTTTTGAGGACTTAATTTAAAAAAAGAAAATATGAAATGCGTGGCATTGCAGGATTTGCATGATTTACCCTACGAACAACTCTCCAAAGTGATTTCGGACACAGTGCTGCTTGATGTGTCGTCGGAAAGGGAACTCGAGTACACTGCACTCTTTCACGCTTCGAAAAATCGTACGTCTTTCGAACCTAAGGAGGTATACCTGTCTTCCAGAATAAGGCCATCCTGATCGAACTCCACTTCCAACGCTCGCAGTTCGGTGATCGGGGCGAGCTTCACTTCCAATGCTTGCAGTTCGATGATCAGGACGAACTCGTTCATCTCTCCTTTCCTGAAAAGAAAAAGCATGTGCAGAGTCTTCGTAATGTGACGTAATGAGGCTCATCGAAGTTGTATAGGTAATCACATGTAAATTTATGAATCAAAATCAATTTATGAATTTGATTGAGTAACTGTGTGAACGTTGTTTTGCGTGCAAAAATATTCTCAGACCACATTGACAATAGGTGGGGCGATGTTTCATGAACAATACCTTTTCAAACTAACTTCCTTAGATCTCTTCATTTAAGCAAAGCCATTATTGAGCCGCTGATTACTATAAGTCCAGAATTGAGCCGAATTTTAGGATGTAGCCAAAAAATTATGATAGAAATTAATTGGTTATCGTTCGGATCCGTGCGAAAAATCGAGACAAGCACTGTATGGAGCCTTGGGAAGCAGAGGAACAATGTTTCACATTATTTATTGCCTCGAAAATCATTTAGAAGTTTTTTCCCAAGAATTGAAAAATTATCAGTTTCGTATCATTTTATTAACTGTGGAAAAAACCATAAAAAATCTCGAACATTGTTATGGAGTAAAACATGTCAAATAGAATGTTCTTAATGCATTATGCTGACAAAAGCCCGAGTACTGAAAAACACCGAAATTTTAACAGAGAAATGGAAATTCAGAGAAAAGAACCTGAACATGAGAAAAGTTACTGCAAAATGTACTCCACTATCACCTAATTTGAAACGGGTGTTGCTTTCTAAAAATTCTGCATTTGTTAAGCTTTTTGATATCCTGTACCTGAGCAGCAGGTCTGCGAGGCCATCCGGGTTGTGCTCCTTCGCCAATAGCTGGCAGGGATTGCGACGCTGCTCCCTGTTAATAAAAAGACAGACAATCCGATTAGAAACATCAGGCTTCTATTTCATTTTCCACAAACTTCAAATGAAATAGAGAATAAAGATTATAAACAGATTATAAAAGCGATCTGTTTCCAGAGGAATAAAAATGTGTAGGAATTACCTGGATTTCAGGCAGATATCCTCGCATGGCTTCGTCTCCTCTACAAGAAAATGAAATAAAGAAAGATAAGACCTAGAAAATTAAATTGAAATAAATAAGTTTGTCCAGAAGAATAATTGGGAGAAGGCATCTGCAAATCCGGTAATTACTTTAGGAGCTCATCGATTTCAATTTTCCAAGAAAGCAAGAGAAAAGCATTACAAAGACAAAAATAACAGTTGCGAACACACTCGTATTATCTTCAAAATTTTAAGGGCATTGATTCACTGCAGATTAGCTGAGGCATAGGGAAGCGGAAGAAATATTTTTTAGAGGGGAAATAGAGTTTCATTTCACTTCCTGCTCATAAATACCTCAAAGGCAGCGCACCACGAAATTGATAATGTTGAGATTTCTCAAAGAAAACCGGGTAAAAACGGAAAGCTTCGTGGGAGATTTCTATGACCTTACAACGCGCCACCCTCACACATGCGTGAACCTTTCATGCCGTTCTTCAGGACTATTAGGGGAAGTGGGTGAGAACGCACTCCTACTCCTCATCTACCCGAACCCCATAGCTCATGTTGTGCATCAGAAATCCCAGCGCCGTAAATTTCGTGACACGCTTTGCTTTTACCTTTGCCTTTTTAACGAAAATATACTCACCTTGGGAAACTAGGTCCATATCGCTGCGGATAGCCTCGCGCCTGCAAACATAATAAATGGCTTTCTTTTTTCAACTATTGAAACCAACTAGTAATTTCATAAGTTAGCTAAATTTAAAAAAAAATAAAATACAGCATGTATTTTACTGGTTAGATAGAAGATTCCTCGAAATTCTTCTAATTACACTAGGGGTTCTTAATGAACACACAAATAAACAAATAAATAGCGTTTTTCAAGCGAATTAACCTACGGCATTTATCAACACTAACCTCGTATCTTGGATAATATGGTGCCCGCGATTCTGTCGCTTCTAGGGCTGCTACTGCCTGAAAAGAGGGAGTGAGCAAAGGTCATTTTTTGAAAAAAAAAGGTTTTTTTAAAGTACCAGCGGCATTTGGAAAGAGACAGAGGAAAAGAAAAGCGCATTTTTCGCCGGAGATCTGGTTAAAGATGAATGGAGTGAATCAACGCGAACAACCACAGAAACTTATAGAAAATCGAGTGTTCATTAGGAGAAGATAGAACAGTTGTGAGCAATTGCATAGAGGGGAACCATTTTTGCCATATTTATTCCCACTTGTCCTCAGCCATTTGTCCTCAGGTCTAATTAGTTTTGAGTGCTCCTTTACCAAAGATTTAAAAGCACATTTTGAAAATTATCGCATGCGCTAGTTATTTTTGAATTTGTCTTCCCTCTTTCACAGCCTTTTTCCCAGGAGAGATCCAGCTGTAGCTGATCCTGGGTGATTTCTAAAAAACTGGTCACTATCCAGTGGTTGTAGCCATTCGAAATTTGCACGACCCTCCAACTGGACTAATGTTGTTGTTTATCTCTCTACAGAAGTCCTCGTATTCGTGAGCCTTTCCATCTGTAAACATGTTTGACCACTCACGTTTCCTTCACGATTACGCCCACCTAGCAAACACCTCATTCGCCGGCAAGCACTCTTTTGAGACCTCACGAAAGTCGTATTTTTAAGAAATGATGCGATATTCATCCATTGTAAAGAGGAGAGGAAAAATGCACGAGTGCCCCGCTAACCTCCAGACTTTACATTGAGTACTGAGTAATTAGGAAATTGTTATGAGATGGATATTCGCATCACAACACTGTGACATGATCTTAGTTGCAGGTATCGTCGAGAAGCAGCAAAGACTGCGCGGCTGCATCGTGGTGACCGTAATGTAGTGAAAAATGAAATAGTTATCTACTCGAGAAACTAAAAAATCAAATTGTGTTCTTTGAGGCAAGGGAAAACGGTTTAGAGCAGACGTAACGTCACCTCTGGAAAATTAAAATGAACATGTATTTCTAGATAATTTTTTGTAGGCCAATTAAGTACCCAAACCCTTGCTGAAAAGCGTTTAATGTGTCTCTGTCCTCAGGCACCATTCAAATGATATCTGCAGCCTAAAGGATATTTGGAGATCAGTTCTCGCAAACTATCTCCCGTGAGGTAGCAGGGCATGAAATGTAACCTTCAGTATCATTATTTCGATCCAAGCACTAAAACTGTAGAGAATAGATGGATAAAAGACCAGAGTTGTTGCGTAGTCGACATATCTTTGCTGCAGTGACGAGTTCACGTGATGAATCTGCAGCAATCCCTGCATTTTCAGTTCCTAACGGATGCGTCTCGAAGCCCAGTCGTGAACATGTGTCGCGGTTGCCCGATTAAACATAAGTACCGGTATCTGCATCTTTTCCAACATATGTCCTCTCTACAGTTGATAAGGACTTTTTTCTTCTTCTAGCATCTCTCGCTAAAAAAAGAGAGTCCTTTTGGTTCAAATAAAGCTCTACATAACAAAGTAATTATCTAGAAGAAACAATAGCTTCGAAAAAGTTGAGCGATCTATATGTGAGCAAGTAGCTCAGTTCGTAAGTACGTAGCAATCGCAAGTCTCTCTTTCGTCTGGTATGGATGCATTCGTTTTGAAAAGTATGCATCTAATATAACTCGGCCTCTCAGATATTACTATTAGTCGATTTATAGGATTTGAATCAAAATATGCAACAAGTCTTTGCGAGAATTTTGATCTACAGTTCACTTCCAAGACTTCGGAAGTGAGGTTAAAATTCAGAAATTGCTCTTGCACCATACTTTTCACCAAAATTTACAAGTACGAGTAAAGAGTGTTTTTTCTCCTGAAACTGAAGCTAGTTTTGATTTTTCCTTCCACTTCTTTCTCTTCTACGCTGATGCTGGGGTTAATCAGTGTTGGGGTTACTGGCTTTTTTTTTAGAGAGAGACAGATTCCAGAAGATCTTATTTTGGCACTGAAAGAAGATTAGACATATGTTTCTAAAGTATTCGAATGAAAGAAAATCCTTTTAAATTTATTTTCGTTTATCTAAATTAAATTATTTAAATTTTATTTATTTTAAATTTATTTCAAACGATTTCTAACCTTATTTTACATGAATTGACTTCTCGAAAGTTTTTGATTGCATTCGAGAATAACAGAACGCTGAGAAAGGTCGAATTTTGATTTAGACTATGTACGGTCTCGGTCTGACAGTCTCAGGGTTAAAGTCATTTAATTGATTACGATACGATTTTTTCATCAGAAAAAGATGCGGAGCAATTTATTGAGTATTTTTCCAGCTTGTTAGAGTCATCGCGGGGATCTGGGTTTGCAGACTTGTCGTTTGAACTGAAAATCACTTCATACATTTAGAAAAACATTCATAATTCATCGAATTCACCATTGCGAAGTAACAAAGCGAAAGGTAAGCGCAAGGCAGAATAATTCATTGAAATGAAAACTGAAACTATAAGTTTTTATGAAAACATTTTTGGTGTATATTTTAAAGAAATCTTGCAAATTAATCACTAAAGTTTTCAAGGGGGTCCAGCTGCTGATTTTCCAAAAAGTGCAGAAGTTTACCTTGTCCTCAAAATTTTCTCTTTATTGTTCAGAAGTCGCCCTTTTTCAAAATCCAAAAATCTATGGCCTAACGGTTTACCGTGGAAGCACATACCTCTGGAATCTAGCGGGGTCGGTGCCTCCAAAATATTCATGATATAATCCGCATCCCCTGCAGTTTTATCTTACGAGCCTACCAGTAGCAGTTTGTGACAATTCACTCTCACTTCAATTCAATTCATGACATAGTATAGATCATTTTCATTTCTTGATTGCTATTATTCCTAGTAGCGAATTATGATGTAAATTTGTGTATCAAAGCGAACGTTGACAGAATGTCCATCACGTCCTTCTGCTCCATGTTCTACTGAACGACTATGTAACTATGAAATAAATATGTACACCAAAAAGCTTTGATTTCCAGCAGGAAAACTTTGTGGTTGATTTGCATTTGAAAAAAATTTTGGGGCAGAAATGGAATAAGGATCTTATCATTGAATAACTGAGAACTCGAGGGCACGAGTAGTATGCTACAAATCACTACCATATTAAATAGTTCAATATGCAATTAAGGCGAAAAATAATAAAATAAAGGACTAAAGAAAAGTCTCGATGGTTACAACGACCATTGTTTTGTTTTGGACTGCAAATCTTAAATAGATAGATCATCGACTTCCTGCCTTGGATGTTACGCGGAGAATAGAGAAGTGGATAAAGCACAAAGTGTTCGGCGTTAACCAATCCGGTTGGGATGCCCCACCACGTTCACTTCAATTCAGGATCGTTTGAGGTTTATGAACATGGAACTGGCCTATACAGTGACCTGCGGTGGCAAGCCGATGCGTCAAGTCAGTGTTTTTATCCTCCCAGACACGTCTGGTACCAATTCATCGACCCTGGAGGGATGAAAGGCTTGGTGAGCACTAGGGCGGATTCGAACCTCCGATCGACGATGCGATCGATGCACGAAGCGGAACCTTTAACCGCTAAACCACACCCACCCTTCTGAGAATAACTCTCTCTGATTCTCTGGTATTGATTATGATCCTTTGATCTCTGCTTCGGTGTTTGTAGTGCCAAATCACAAGTATTTTTGTACTTCTCGTATGTACTCTGCGGAGGTGACTATTGACGTAATGTGCATGACCCTTCAAACGAAAAACTAAATAGATTCACTATGTCAAGATAAATCAAGAAAATCGAACGAACAATTGGCTAGAAATAGTGGAATGGATTTTGAAAAAATGACAGCTTCGCAACGTTCAGCACTGTAAAATTATTTCTATTTGAAAACATGAGGTTCCATGGAAAACCAGACGCGTATTTTCCCAATGCATGCCCCAATATTACATTTTGGGTTGCTTATTATTATAAATTTATAATTTAATCTATTTATTATTATTAACATATCCGGTTTTCCAAGGAAAGCCATAATTCCACTTTCAGTTCACGTTGTTTCACTTCTCTGCATAGTTACTTGTTAATTTGTTATTTACGTAAGTTTAGGTAATGTTAGCAGTAATCGTTCGTTAATTGCCCTTCAGGTTCCTTGTTAAAAGCATTCAGAACATGCGATAATCCGAAAGATTAGAAAAAAAAAACATTTGGAAGAACACTGGAGTCAAGCGTTTACAGAACTCGAGAATTTTATTTTCTAGGAAAGCAACGGGATTCATGGACGAGTTGAAAATTGGCAGAGAACATCGGGGCAGTACCGACACGGCAGGATCGTTCTGACAAGAATCGCACAGAACTGCTTGTAAAGCTACGAAATTGGGCAGTTACAGAGAACATGCTAGCAGATATTAAATATCCCTCGTTCAAAATAAGATATAACGTAGTGGAATCCACAGTAGAGCCGTCTAGGACGCAGTGGAGTTCGGCAGTCGGCAAAATACGCAGTAAACAGTCTAAAGTTAAATCGAAGATACACATAAACATGCTGGGGACTTTCAGGTTAAGTGAGGAGACAACACTTGGAAGGTCGATATACAGGGAAAAGCACAGCGAAGAAAAAAGTAGCTTGAAAACAGTACAGAGAACAGCAGAGCACACAGACGACGTCATGGTACAAATAGTAAGTAGGAGGAAATCGCTAGTTAAGACGAGCCCTCGGATGCAGAATCGCACTTACTTCTGGCTTTCGTCGTAGGACCCATACTTTCCTGATGAACTGGTCCGGCGCTGTCAGCTGTAATTGAAGGATTCGAATGGAGTGAATTGGGTAGCGAAGTTGTAAAGAGCGAAACCTCGTTGAAAAACCGCGAGTTCGGTGAAACTCCGCGGAATGTCCTTTCCCTGAGATTCGCATCGCCGTAGAAAACCTTGAGAATAGATTGATAGATTGCGCATAATCAATACGACAAGAAAGAAATCCGACGAATGCTTACGTCTTCTGCGGACCATTCATACTTAGCGATGCGATGATGATGGAAACCGATACTCTCTCTTGGCCTTGCATAGCCAGCAAGAACCCATTCGAAACTGGAAATATTGCTTCTTACTTCACAGAATTCATCAGGAACACGGATATTCCTGACCTACAAAAATTCGGGAAATTGATTTTAAAAAACAAATGGGAAGAAAAAACTCTCCAAGTACATCACAACACGTTGTGTTGGCGTGATTTGCTATTGCATTTTGGGTTGGAAGGAATATTCGTTATAACGACATTTTCTGGATTCGAAGTGTGACAGAAATGTGCATTTTAGTGTCTTTAGCACATAAAAAGGCTTTGACGATCTGGTTCTCTGAGACGTAAATTACCCTTACAAATTCATATCCATCAAGGGGAATTAGTGGGTCTTCACAGTTCATGAAGGGAAATAAGGACATAAGCTGAGTAAATGGCTATCGTCCCGATTGAGTAGGGCACGTTTATTTGACTGAAAATTTCAGTCCAAAATGAACATGAGTGGTGTATCTTTGTCAGGATCGTCAGGACATGGTCATCACACGTGCTAGTCATGCACACAGTTGGGGTCACGCTCTATTCCGATTAAAACATAATTGTATCTACGACTGCACGAAGAAGTGAATGAAATTAAGGATTTTGTTTGGAAGTAAAAAAAGAATAACTTCAAAAGTTGCAAGAGACCTCTGACTTTATTGAAATTTACACATGGAGAGTTTTTTATGGCTTATTCTTACAATTTCTTACAAAAAAATACAATAAAACACAAATACAAAAAATTACAATTAAAAAAAAAATTACATTTTTTTCGTGAAAAGTGCATAACCTAAATTCGGTAAACTTTTGGTGGGTTGCCTGATAATTCCATCATCTACCTGATCGAACCGAAATATCAAATGATTCTGAATTATACTACAATCGTACTGTGGCACTCAGTTATAGAAACATTTTCTGAGTGGATTGCTATATCTTTGAAGGATTTTAGTCCAGTTGATTGACTTATCCATGAGAACGACATAAGAACAGACGTATTCACGCTCTTAGTCGAATCAGTGTGACAGAGGATTGAGAATCTCATAAAAACTTTTTCTTAAAATTTCTCGAAGTTCCTTTTTGCAGGTATTCGCTTCATATGACCGAGAGTGTTTGTGGATATTTTAATTTCTGGGATATTAAGTATATTTTCTCATAATATGCACAGTTATTTCTACCTTCCAAACTGCAAACATGCCGTGACGGAAGTAGACATGAAGTAAAACTTTACATGTGAAAGAAAATCTCCGTAAGATTTGAAACATTCGAAGAAATACCCATTCTTTCGCTGTTCTCTTCTGCTGTCCACAAATTAGAGGGTTTTTGGGGTTCTGTCACGATACGTTAGGAAGTATGTAGATCTACTTAAATAAGTGCCCGACTGAATAGGTGAAATAGCTGAATTTTTGCAGATCGCAGGTTTTGATAAATTATTTGAAAAGGCAAAAGATTGCTTAAAAAGAGTCACAATATTCTCATCTCATATCCTTCCTGTGACAATTTGACTATATTTATTTATTTCCTTAGCGAATGACTCTTCAGATGGGCATTTTCGGTAGAGGAAGAAACGAAACACCACGAATCAGCGCTTCTAGATACTTTCGTTTTCTTGTCACTTTCGCTTGCCACTTGCAACCAAGACTCATTCGATGGGAATTTTGATAACGTGTGATCAGCTACAGATGTTTTGCCGTTTCTCCGTGTTCGTTCCTTCCGAATGTCTCATTTGATGGCAAAAAGACGAGATGATGTTACCGTTGGAATGCGACGGGGAATCTTTTGACGACGTGATTATAGCGTTGACAAATCAACACGGATCAAAAATCATTCTCCTTCAGCATACGTTTTTATGGAGGTCAGCATGCTATCCTGCGTTTTCATGCGTTAGTGATTCCGTGCGTGTCACTGTCGTATCATCAACGAGGTGTTTATTTGTTTAGTAGAAAATCTAGGAAGATAACTTCCACGTGTCTCATGCTCTCATTTCACACCTTTTGTTCCGTCAGATAAAAAGGTCATCAAAAATCAATGTGCAGGTGTATGATGCATCGGTTGGTTTTTCCCGGATTCTCCTGGTGATTTTAATGCAGCGAACACTTCACAATTAACTAAATAATAATTCTGAACTTCCTGAATGCTGAGAGAGTGTGTAGAGCTGTCTCACGAAACACATGTCCCAGAAAATAGTGTTTTGGACTTTATTTCTGCTACTGGTAGAGAGAGTTTGTATGCACGTTTGCTCTCTCCGGTGTAAATTATTTTCAAGTCTAAAAAAATCCGAAAAAGTACGTCAAGCACGCTACTGATGAATCCAAATCACCGGAACCAGTGTTTTTATAACAGAACGACAAAAAGTCCTTGAGCACTTTTGAGATGTCTAACATTTCGACATATCGATGTTTATATATCCTATGAAGATCAACTGTTGCGCTGACGATCACTTAAAAAAGATGTGGGATAAGTAAACAAAACCAAAGTTTCTTCTGTTGCACATAATTTTGTGAAAATAGAAAATTCTGCGCGAAATACAAAAATTTTCTACGTTTATCAGGATTCTTTGAGGTAAAATTGTGTCGTAGAATTAAAGCAAAAAACTCGGAAACTGTAGCAACTAGAAAACTATCATTAAACAAACATAGGAATTTTTCAGCGATTCCCTCGATCGAAACGGGGAATCCGAATGAAGTCTGAATAAAAAAAATGGAGCAAACCACCATTTTGCTTGATCGTTTCAGCAATGAAATCATAACGTGGGAGGGGACGAGAAAATAAGCCATTGAAAATTGTTTCTTTGGTTTCTTCGTCTTACGAAAAGCTTTGCTCGTGGAGGGGCAGAACGTGTGGCCCCATGAGAAAAGAGATCGTAGGCAAAAAAAAATATTAATGAATAATTGACTGCCTTTTAGAGCATTCAGAGATATGTTCTACTTCTAATTTTTGCATATTCTTTTGAAAGAGTTCTTTTAACAGGCTTAACATTGACAAATAGTCCTCTAAAATGAGCCCCAAATAAGTTATTACTGCTTCTTTCTCACCGCTTCAGGTTATCCTTGGTTTGAAGAAATCATACACTTTTTTGCCCGAACCCATAATTCTTATGCTCGACCTTTTACTTCATAACTCGTCATCACTTGCTCTCGTAGGCTCCCCACAACTATTGAAAGACGCTGCATATAAATCCAATCATAGGGTACTTAAATGGATTTGTTGCCCCTCGCTCCGGTAAGGTAATAGTTCCCACAAAATCGGTCACCAGACGACTGGATCTCAACACCATCTGGCAATTCATTGTGAATTTGCACGAAACGACCCCCGACTGTGAGGCACGTCTGTTCAGAAATGATTGCAACTCACGGTACTTCCTCGTTCGGATTGGTTCGGCTGCGTGAGAGCACACGGAAACCTTCACAAAGTTCAATCGCATCCCTATCTCGTCCGGCGAACCATGCACAGACTCGTCCATCGCTCCTTACGTAGGCGTGGCCGAACACTTCGTAGTGAACGCCTTGTCCGTATCTACTCTTGGTGATCCTGCAAATTCATTTCTCTTTCAGATGATTCAGGTTCAAAAGGATGAAGAGTGGTCTAGAAAAATAGCTTTTGTTTGATTGGTGAGAATTTTCCAAAAGAAATGAATCAAACTTCGGAGTACAAAATTTATAGTAGTCCTAGACTGAAATTTATAGGATGCTACCCGTGAAAACCTGGTATGAGTTTGAAGAAGATGGAAAAGGAATCTCTTCCAAACTTTCCGCATAAAGAACACCTTTCTACCAAAATAGACTAACGCCTTTGTCCATTAATAGACTATATGTGGCTGGCTCTGGTTTTGGCCACCTTTCGCTGTTCTGAGAAGTATTGAATTTTATGGGCGATTAAGTAGAGTGGTATATGGAGAAAACCGATAAAATCTCAATAAACCTACTGCACTGATAGCATCCTCTCTTTTCTGACAGGCTGAGGCAAGAGACTTCAACAATAAAGGCATAAAGGCGACGTATCACAAAGTCATTTACCCAGAAAGAGAATGCTTTTAAAATATCTGGAAAAATATAGAGGAGAAAGTTGACGATGTCGAGATCTCTCCGCGAATAGAAAGGGATGGGGGTGTAGTTGACGAGTGTTAGCGTGATCACATCAATTCTCACAGTAATTCAGAAAAAGGCGCATGAGACAACACTCTGTGGCTTCGTTCCCCCAACGATGCAACTAATTACGGACAGTAAGGCGAGACCAATTGGCAACGGGCCTACGTTTGCGTTGGCGGCGCAGCTTTAGCGACTTATCTGAGTCATATTAGTCAGATTGGGTTTCAGTCAGTTTGAACGTTGGACGAAGATGGAGTTCCCCGGTCTCTATCGCGTAGTAAGCTGCGTTGTTGGAACGCAGCTGCTATCAAGGCTGGTTCACACGTTGTTTTCAGAACTACTTAGTAGAAATGAGCGTGATTAAAGGCATCACCCCACGAATCTGGGGTGGTGCAGATTTCAGGTGGAGTATTCGTATACGGGATGGGAGACCACGGAGAGGGAGGTGATTCCGTCCATTTCTTCCTAATTGCCGTAAAAAACGGCCCGGAAGATGCGGCGCCGCACAAGACTGGCGCGCTCCAATCGAATCCCTTGTGCAAAATGGTGCGCTAAAACGAATGAAGCCGTATCTTGCGGGCCGTTTTTTACGGCAATTAGCAAGAAATGGACGGAATCACCTCGCTCTCCGTGGTCTCCCATCCCGTATACGAATACTCCACCTGAAATCTGCAGCACCTCAGATTCGTGGGGTGATGCCTTTAAGGTCTCACTTGTGAACAACAGTCCCACCCCCACCAATTCGTGGAGAGATCCGCATATGACCAACCCCATGGCACGCGGCCCTCGGTGGGAGCCAGATCCTGTGGCGTAAAACCAACCCAGCCGCCTCCCACCCCACATATAAGCGAAATGAAACCGGAAATTTCCAGAAATAAGAACATCAAAAGAAACTGGGATGTCGTTAGTGAAAGCTTTTAGATTTGATAATTACATATGTGTGGGCAGCTAAGTTGGACAATAATCCGCAAAAACTTCTCTATTCGACTAAAAAAAGCTGGGCAAAGAAAGTAAGGACGGATTGTGTATTTACAGTAACATTGTAGCGGATAATAACTTTGAAAAATATTCAAAAAAAAAATTATGGAGGAGATTTCCAAAACAGTGAGGGTTTACTGCAGGAATGCACCTTTTTCATTTTTTGGCCGTGGATTCCTGACTTAGTGTTGAGGCTTGCCAATAGTGCATTAAAACAGATACTCACGCTCTCCAAATCCTTTAAAAAAACCTAAACCATCCATACCGTCCAACAGAATGAATCAGATTTACCTAACTCCTAACTGGAGTTTCGAAGTTTCTTCTTAGATTTTTGAGAGATATGAAAGTGAAAAAATTAAGGATTCGCGAATAATATTGGTGAAAAGCAATCTCATCTACAAAACAGCAGCAAATACCCGTGTATTCGTTTACGAAAAATATCTGAAAAGATACTGATTGAGAAAGTTTCTGTTTAAAGCGACGGCCACATATTTGGCGATCGTATAATGAAACAAACTGCCTACTAAGTGAGAGATACCTAGTAACTCGGCCATATGCTAAAAATAGTATAGCTCATTAACAAAAATGAAGACAATAAAGAGAAAAGCAAGCACATGTCCGCAAGGGTCGATTAATTTTCATACTTCTTCGTCTTTTTCCTGTTTACCCATTACTTGCACAATAGTTTAAAGATGTTGACAATCCATGTTTTTGGTCCCTTTCCGTCTGTTTTCTTTGCCGCTTAAGCCCAAGATATCACACGACGTCGCTTATGTTTTCAAACGTTTTCAAAAAACGAAGCGAAAACACGTGAAAGTTATAGGTTTTGCGATTCTCCTTCTGTTGCGCCATCTTTAGTTGAGTGAGCTGTTCAAAACTGTGCTGTTTCCTCTTTTTTCTTCATTGCAACCTGACGATTAGTAGAAGTTGTGCTGAGAAAACGGAAATAAAATAATTTTTGTGAAGTTCAAGTCAGCTACAAATTTTGAATGGATTTTTCTTGCCAATATCTTTAGGACACACGCATTCGATGAAAAAAAAATTCCTTGACGTCCCATAATTTCGGATCTCGTTTATAAACACGCCTATAACTTACCAATAAGCCACCCATCCATCACGCACTTGTCCTCCCCCCGATTGGGGGAACGTGAGGAAGTCGTTTGTTGTTCGGCCGTCCCTGTAACGGTAAATATGGCCATAAGCAGAGGGAAAGAAACACGTTTCCCGATCTCGAGTAATCGCCTCACTTCAGCCTCCCATCATAACCCACAGATGACCAGTACTCCTCTCCGGCCATCCATGCTTTTCCACGACAGTTGCGAGGAACTCGAATCACTTGCTCCTAGAAGGGGGAATTCCCAGAGATTTAGATCCTGAGAAGAGGAAAAGCAAAACTCACATTTACTCTGCTTTCACGAAATTTGCATCGGCTTCCATAGGAAGTAAAAGCGATAGCGGAGAGGAGGAAAAGAATCCGCAAAGACATTCGCTGAAAACAAAAACGTTAAATGAGCGCAGCAATCAGTTGCACTTTGAATTTCCAAAGGAGTGACTGGGATCTGAACAAGATCGTGCTTTGCCAGTCATTACTAAGGAAACTAAAAAGTAAGCGGAGAGCAACTTTTTGATGAAATGGTGGGATAGTAAATGTGACTGACGTATTTGGAAGCACTGAGTTACTGTTCACTAGAAAGACGGAGAGAAACAAAATCCATAATTGGTTCTTCCCAAGAACGTAGAATAAACTGGAACTGTGAATTAGAAAATCCCTTCCTCTCACTTCCCAACTTCGTAAAGGAGAAAAATCCTGAGAGTGATAATCAAAGAGGACCATAAAATGTTTCGGGCTCCGAAAAAATGTGGATAGGGTGAAAACAGAAAGAATCGTGTCACCCGTTACCAATAAAATTGCTCGGACTAGAAAAGGTGTCTAGGCATTTAGAGACTATGGGCGGGTCCATATTCGGCTTTTGGATTAAATTTTTGGAATCAGGTACAAGCAAATCGGATGAAAATGAGCAGTCAGACATAACCCATCGGTCCTCCGCCAGGAAAAACTGAATTTCTTGCGATGGTAACGTGATTTCAAGGAAATTCGTTGGCTTTTGTGGCCGCCAATACACCTACGTGGCAAACTAATCATTACATTTCAAAATTCAAATAATCATATGGTACCAAACGTTTCCTCTGATCGACTTTTCATGAATATTCAATGGAAACGCTGACATTTGAGTCAGAATGTAATAGAATGCGAGAACACGTTTAATATAGGTACGTAATTTTGAACAGGTACTTTTCCTCGAAAACGAGAGAAAAGCCAGATATAAAAACCTTAAAATTAAAGTTTTTATAGTTACAGTTATAGTTTTATAGTTTTTTAAAGTTTTTAAGTTGTTGGAAAAAAATTAATAATGACGAAATTCCTGAAGAAAAATTGGTAACGCGTAAGCAAGCGGCGATCTCGATAAGCGAACAAAGGTTTTCCAAACTGCAACATTTACATGGATGTAAAATTTGTTTTCTACGTTTGTTTATTTAAGTCCACTATACCAAACACCTTCGAGCTAGCTTTTGACCAAGACAGCCCCACAACTCCCACATATGTCTTAAAAATATTTTGTATAGCAGTAGTGTCTTGTAGTATCTTAAAAATCACTTCATCCTATTTCACAACCAGTGTGGTAAGCAGGCTACTGCTGAAATACTTGGAAAAAATGTTTCAGTTAAAACAATATAGAAAACAAAAAATTGGGCTAAATCTGAATAATCTAAATAATTTGCAAGTTGATGAGCATAGTGCAATGTTCCCACTTTTTTCTCCAAAGAAAAAAACGGTGATATTGTGATTAGAAAAGCGTCAGTAAGCAGGAGAAAGAAACGAAGTCTGATGGAGGTCTGACTCCAGGTTATTTGGGTTTGATTTATACCCTGTGTAAGAAAAGGAAATGGGAAAAATGGTGTCGGCTTCCAGCACTAGTGATGCACTTATTTCATTGAAGAAATCCTAGATAACGGCAGACAGCAAGGGTACAAAAGGATTTAATGATTAGACTGTCGTCGGTATTTTGTTTCAGGGTTCGCTAAGGACTACAAGAAATGCACGCTTAGTTCCAGAAATTCTCTGTGAAAAAGAGTCGAAGAGACGATGAAGATAAAAATAGCACTGGTGATAGCGAAAATGAGCGCAACATCGCGAAAAAGATGTGCATCTGTATCTATTTATTGAAAGCGTAATGCTTGGAATGACAAAAGTGTGCGATTGACACATAGCCCAGCTATGCACCGTCCTCTCCCATGCGAACATGCTATTTTTTCGAACGGAGGGACAGTGCGCTGAGGTCATCGTGGTATTTGAAGGCGAGGGTCAAATGTTTCAGCACTGAGACATACACACCTACGTAGTTTTGTCACGAAAACGCAGGCAAAAGAAGGAAAGTTGATGAAATGACGACGAAGAATGACTTCAACCGATGGTGGAAGTTCCACACCCACTGCCGTCGACCACTGGTCAACTTCATTAGCTCAGCCCTTTCTTCAGGGATTTCACTCATGGAAAGCGTATCAAATGTCAACGGTGATCGTGTAACATGCGAGCATGAAAATGATCCGCTACTCCAGATACACCATTTTTAGAAAGACTATAGAAATTTGAGGGAAGAAGTTTAGTGGGAATTTATAGCGTTCGAGTGAAATTCAATAGGTGGTAAATTCAATGAGATAAAGAAATTAGATTAATTCTGCAGTTTCTCGTTGGATCCTGTACGCTTTTCTTTCGGCTAAGCGACCAGAAAAAACCGTTAAAACACTCTTGAATGGGAATATTGCTAAAAAATAAAGATATTAGTAGAAATCAGCACTTTCACATAAATATTTCGACGTTTCTTCTGTCATATTTTCCCCGTAAAAATCTTTTTTTTAACACAATACTGAAGAGAAAAATCTGTCCATAGATTTCCCACTACAGAAATGTGCATCTGAACTCCTGAAGGCAGCGTGTCATAGAACCGACGCAACTGGGGAAGCTTTGGGGAGATATTGAGCTCGGGTGTAGATTACGAGCATGTTCATGGTCCCGCTCAATTCCCCCTATTGGTCCTGAAGAATGACCCTAGTCCCAACGAGGGACATCACAACCTTTGTGCAGCCGCGTCCACATGCGATCGGTAAAAGATCAATGAGGTTTCCTCACTAGCCTTCAGATAAAACCGATGAACGTGGGTTGCTGAGGAGACCGGACTGTGTACAGTAATGCGCGCTCCAACGTACCTCATAGAACAACACCGTTCTCACGCCATTTTTCGGCAAGTCTAGGGGAATTCGGTTGGTGCCGCTCCGATATTCGTAATCTACACACTGGATTCTATACTTTTTCCCGGATTTTCCGATCTTTACGTTTATAGTTTTCGTCACTTTCGTGATAAGCTGTCTTAAAGCATAGAGTTATTACAGTATTCGTACAGTACACACCCACAATTTTTTGGAAATTCTTCCAAAATTTGGTTATCGCCATAGTCCTCAAGTATACACTGTCACTGCTCATAGTTTTCTTATTGTAGGATTTGAAATCAGGCTTTTATTATATTTAGTGATAAACGTTCTACAGTACTATACACCAAAAATCAATTCAAAATGGAATTGTTGGGTTTCTTCAAGTGATTCCCAGTTTATAAACCTAGGGTGTTCTTCTTAGTTGATCAAAATCCATTAATTTAGTTTTAACTTTGATGGAACACATATAGGAGATACGTAAACACTTGCCTCTGTTCAAGGGAGAGACGCAGTTACTCGCTGAATCGATGATAGAGTGTGATATTAAACGTCTGAAATCAGATGACGTGAACATTCGATAAACAAATGAGACGATCAAAGCAGAAGTTCGGGAGCGAAACGTAAATACGTGACATAATGGAGCGAGAAAAAGCACAGCAGAGAAAAAACGTATATAAAAGACAGAAAAGTGTCGTGCCATCAAAGGAAGTGATAAGAATTATTAAATGAAGGATCAAAGTTCTAAAAAAGGAGTCTTCGTTTCTTTCCAGATGTATGAGTCCTTCACAAATGCAGAATTTCGAGACTCCACAAAATCCGTTCGCCGAAACCACAGCTCTTCAAGAAAAAACTGCACTGCACTGGATGTTGACTCAGTTTAGTCTACTTTTTCTGCTTGATATTTCAGCTCCCTTCTATAAAACTAAACACTTTGGTGATTTTATAGACTTCTTTTTAGAAGAAAAAATCCAAGTGAGGAAATAAAAATTCGTTTTTTTGTTTTCCGAAAAAAAGTTGGATCACGATCTTGGTTATATTATCAGCAAACTTTTTTGCTCCCTGAAGCTGTACCCAAGACAGTGTAAGCGGAGTAGTTCCGCTTCTCCAGGACGGAAAAAATTGGCTTCCAGTTAGAAAGTGAAAATGTTTAGTGCCGAACATTAAAACAATGAATGCGAAAAGATTTGCCCCATACCAACCCATCGATGAAGGCTCAAGGATGATGATCTAGCAGGCTATTCGTATTGTCTTATAACTTTTTTTGAAGTCCAGAATACTCATGATTTTTTATAAAAGATAAAAATTAGAAAGGTCTATCCTCTGATAGTGTAAAAATGGACTGCACAAAAACTAGCGCGAAATATTCAAATAAAGTGCATTATAGTGTGCAGTAAGTCGACTGAAGTTCTACCATCCAGATGATTCTATTATGCAATGCAATAGAAATCATAAGATTATCAGAACCCACATTTTCCTTGGAGAGTTACAGAGAACGTTTCTTTTTTTAGAGACTTCTAGGATCTGTTAAAGTCCATCTCTGAAAACTTGTACCTGCAGGCAAAAAGACGAGATAACATCAAGAAAACTAACTACAATCAAGTTTTGAAGAAGCCATAAAATTTTGGCTGTGTGGGAAGATTTGCAACGAGCGTTGAACTCCTACAGAGTTCATTTCGGAAAAAAAAAACAAGCTACTTAAAAGAAGAAATCCTCTGTGGGGCAACAGGTGCTGTGACAAACCAATCAAAGAACAAGACGAGACTTAATCAGAGACAATAAATCCAGTGTTTTGTGAATTCCAGAGGATAAAAAGTACTTCTGAAAATAAAGTGAGAGAAAGAGGAGCTGCCGGTTCGTAAAAAAAGTTTCATAATTCCAGAATTCCCATGTAATCCCCTCTTTTTTGTAGAGGAATCTGAATGGTTTTTGCTGTATGGGCATAATGTTTTATGGTGAATTATTCTTGGTGATAGAAAACTTCCTGCTGATCTTAGCGCCTGTGTTGCCCCGAAAGCATCAACACACGCTACTCGTTGACTTTGTTGACTTTACTCGAAGCGGCAAAAAGTGGTGATAAGGGTTTCCCATAGTAAAGAGAAGTGATGATGTAGAGCCGATTTTATGAGAAAATCAAACATATTTGCTGTCTTTTGATCATTACAAACATGTTCTGTTTTTCTTAGATTATAAAGGAGGGAGGGAAATTCAAGAAGTGATCTCTTTAAACAAAGAATTGCAATGGAGATAAGAAAGAAAAGCGCATTATAAAGCAAAAAGTCTCGATGAAGAAAAGAGCAGTGAGTGCATGTGAGTTCTCCTCACTTACAGGAATCATCCATACATTTCCAACATCAATCATAAGAAGAAAAAAGCATAATGTGAAGAAATGTGCACTTTTTAATTGCGAACAAGCGCGCAACATTCGCGAATATCATGAGAATGTTGGTATTTCTCCCTGTACGTGTGGAACTCGATGACAGTGTCCTCGTCTAGTTTTAACTCCTTAAGATTTTCTACTGATCATAAATCCATGTTTTCAGGAATTGCAAAAGAATGTGTTATAGAAATGAAATGCTTCCTTCATGTAGTGAGAGCTCAGAATCAAGTCACAGTAGAATTACTAGTTTTTATCGTTTTCAAATTATATTGTCACTACTGTCCAGTATTACAATCTACTATCTCGTAGATACATAGTTTTTAGTAAGTGTGCTTACCGTCTATATCATTAATCAGATTTATGGAATACTCAATATCGCCTCCGTCCCTTCAGGAAGATACCATTTTCATTTACCCGGAAAAATTTTCTTCATTTCCAGGATCAGTTCACATAATTCACAATTCACGCTGTCTATTAAGTACTTCACCTAATTAATG
This sequence comes from Necator americanus, assembly GCF_031761385.1. Taxonomy (NCBI): domain Eukaryota; kingdom Metazoa; phylum Nematoda; class Chromadorea; order Rhabditida; family Ancylostomatidae; genus Necator; species Necator americanus. The sequence continues at coordinate 19,012,364 of NC_087371.1, forward strand.
TCAAACACTTTTTAACTTCGACATCTATATAGTGGCAGAGTTTTGGGTTTTCTCAAAGGATTCTGTTTTTCGTTTTATTATTAAAAGCCTCTCCGCAACATATAATAAATATTGTGGAATGTTTGCCGTCCCATTACGAACAAAGACGTTTCATTCATTCTCTCGAAGAGGTCAAATTTAATCTGCGCAAACACCTCCATGTCCATGAGCAACGCGAACAGTTGAAGAAAATCCGACATTTGCTGCTCAGCAGCGCTTGGTGATTGAAGAAGGCAATACAAATCCATGTGATGTGGAAAAAGAGCAAAAAAGCCGAAGGTGTTTACTCACAACAGACTGGAATTTAAAAAAGTAATGTAAAAAAAGATTCTCTTAGAGAGTTGTTCTGTGCCATTGACCGAAATAAATGAGATGGAACATATGGAACAATCAGTGCTTGGCGGGTTTAGTGGATGGTATGACGTCGACGAACGAACTCAAAAAATCTGTCGCATTTCCTTTGCACAGAAGGCGCAGAGCCTAATTGAAAAAGAGTAAGAAAATAATGATGGCTCAATGTATTTTGAACAGCACAAAACAAATAGTCTCAAGAAATCCAATCTAGAACTGCTAATACTTAAACTACAGCAGATAAGAGCTTGTGAGGATTTATTGAACAAGTAGGATCCGCGCGAAGGAAAAAATGCTTTGGAAAAAAAAAGATCAATTACTGGTCTCAGTGAGCATATAGAAGCTGCACTAAATAGCAATCGTTGGTACGAGATTACTAAGAAACAGAACTAGCGTTGAAGAAAATTTTAAATTTTTACAAAAGAAAAGCCCTTAGATTCATAACGAAAAAAGGAATTTTTCTATTTCGGTTGGAAAAGTAATATAACTCATTATAACTCGTGGTTTAGGTTGATTTTTTTTAATTTTAAAATCTTTCTTTTGAAGATTTTTGACCGAAATCTTGGTTTGATGTTTCACATACTAAATTTCTTTTCAAGAATAAGATTTGTGCTGTGGCAATTTAGAGAGAAATAATCCTTCTTGGTTGGGGAAAAAGCCTGTCGTTGTTGTGATAGTCGGTGTTGTTTACAGCGCTATCTGAAACTACAGATCTATCGTCAGAAAATCGTCCTAAATTTCCCCTACGCTGTATATACGAAGCTGGCTGGAAGTCATTAAGGTTGGTAGGGTCTCATTTTTTCCAAATAGATCTATATCAGCACCTGTTCAAAAACTTTTTTCACTTTTTGGGGATTCCAAAGACGTTCTTTGTGTTTTCAGAACGGGTGTCCCTTATTGTCTACATTCTAGGAAAAAAAAATTAAAAGCAAAGAACAATCGCTCGTTGTTTTATTATGATAGGCACAAACGGTAGCCAGCGCCCATTTGTTCACGGTTTTTGATAGCACAGAAGTTTCAAAAAATGTACATAGGCTATTTTTAGATTCTTAGTCATGCGATCTCTCTTCGATGAGATCGGGAGAAAATGAACGTTCCTCAAGTAGTGGGATTTAATTAGCTGTAAGAGAAAAGCATCAATGTGGTTCACTACCGGTTAAGTCACGTATATCTTGGCAGACGACCGCCTGGACAGTACATCCTCCTCCAGAAGACAACAATTACTTTCGAAGAAGCAATAAATGGGAAACTCTTGATGGATATCCTATGATTCTGTTGATTGGGAGGACGCGCCTTAATGAAAGGCTGTGCTCGGCTGCCAACTTCGCTAGAAGATGGTTGTTGGATAGTACAGCAGCAAAAACAAAGGCTCTCATCCTAAGAAGTTGTTTATGGCATCAAAGAGCTGAAATGCATACAGTCGCCACTTGGAGTTGTACTGATGGCTCACAGTTTTTGATAACAGCTTTCAACAGGACGAGAACAAGCGATCCTGAGATTACGGACTGATGTAGGAGAGGGACTTTTTGTTTAAGTCGTTTTTCAAGCAATTACCATTATTTATTACTAGTATTGATGATTTTACAGTAGGGAAACACTATCGCAAATGAGATCAGACGATAATATTTTAGCGAACAAAATTCATACTGGAGGGAAATCTGCGGAAAAAAGCTGGGAAAATCAGCAAAGAGAGAGATGTAATGCTTGTGGTGCGAGAGAAGCTTCGCAACATTTTGTTTGCAGAGCCGTTGTAGAACATGAAACGAAGAAAAAGCCGGCTATCGAAGTTTCACCTACGATTACGTTACGAATGAAAGAGAAGATCAATCACATTGTGTGAGGAGGCGAAAGGTCATCGAAACATCCTCTATTGTACACACAACAAACAAAATTTGAAGATGCCGCTCGAATTCCAAAGAGCTAGCAAAATATTCCACTGGAATGGCCGAGCGCAAACAGAAGAAGCAGAGAAAAGATGCGTACGTACGTCTCCGTCGCATTGGAACACGGCTTAGACGAGAGCAAAGCAGTCGAGAGATTTTTAAGAGAACCCGAACTCGAACCAGATCAAAAACCGTCTCGTAAAGTGAAAAGTATGTAGGCAGTGGGCACTGATAACAGCGCCATACTAGTTCCGCAACAGCTCCGTAAGCAAATCGCGGCGATATTTGTCAATATAGCATTGTTCGCTTATCATCGAAATATTAAAATCGCCCGACGAACGATGCGTGTAGGCTAGCGATAAGCGACTTACTCGTAAAAAGAACAAAAAAAGCAGACAACTGCCGACGAAACATCTACGAGAGCCTCAAAAGTAAGAGTTTGACGATAAATGAGAGTAGATCAACAGCGACTGATCGATAGCTGGTGATGATGATCGACAGCTATATATGCGGTCGACAACCCGTGAGGGCACGAACTATCTGGGGAGGCATTAGCGGAGAATTTGAATAGTGGCGAGAGTTAGAATCCCAGGAGAACTCGCCGGTGCTCAGCCACTGCCGAGGCAGCAGATGAGAAATGAAACATGAAGACGGATCGGTTTGTTCGGAGGACTCCGCCCCTGAATCACGATCATATCGCATCGTGAAAGGTGACGAGCGCGAGCGATGAGCGATTGAATAATGCTGTTGAGTCGATTTGCACTGAACGGTGGCGATTATCATGGAACCCCCACCGGGGAGACAAAGGCTTCGATAATCGTGTGTTATAGTGATTAACGAGCTGGCGAGCCAGCGAGCGCATGGCGTTAGCGTCGCTCGTCTGGATGCAACGTCGTTATGAATATGCATGGGAATATGTTACAGCTGTGCGTAGCGTGTTTCACAAACGCCTTTATGGCGATGCGGGAGCCAGAAAATGACTGCTGAGGATCCGGCCAACTGATGTACCCTTTGACATTCGCGATAGCCGTCAGCACTGACTGAAAAGAGTGAAAATACGGAGAAGGATAGGAACGCTGACCGAAACTATCGTATCGTTCGAAGCGATCTGTGAGCAACTGAAGCACTGTACATCTATGCATAGAATACACAGATACACACGCAAAGAAAATCGAATCGTTCCGATGGCTCCCATGGAATTTTTCTCTGCTGTTCTTTTCATTTCCTTTTCATAGTGACAAGAACACACGAATATGTCATCCTAACAGATAGTTGCTGTTTGCAAGGATGCACTTCGGACGTCGGCAGCTGGACTTCTTGGTTTCACGATATTTTCAGCAAAATATCAGAAGCCTAGTCCATAATCATAGTTTCACTTCTATTTCCTGAAGATTCCTTAAAGAACAATAGAAATGTTCATGCGAGGTAAACGAGTTCATCGAGGACGAGTGGCCCATAGTTGAAATTCTCTTGTAAAAGTCTTTTACTTCAGGGGAAGTAAGAAGTCTTTCCGAAGAACGTGAAGAATCGCTTTCTGAAGAACGTGAAGAATCGCTTACGCCTTCGAATACAACCTCCTGCATTCTGACAATATTCACTGAGCCTTTTTAAATGAAAAGGAACCAGAGATGGTAACTTCGAAAAAAAGTTGCGGAAAATGTCCGAAATCCTTGACGGTTTTATAGCCGAAGTTGAAGGAACATAGAATGGAGGTGCTTAAAATCCTTAGAAATCTGGCGAACACTCAAGAGCGTGCTTGCGGAAAAGCTCTCATTGTTTCTAACATTTCCCCTTTGTATTTTCTTGCTAAAACAGTTTAAAAGAGTTTTTGAAGCAGATGAGATCACAAAACAGTGTGAATAGAAATCGAATATAGCAAGGATTTGCTATTTTGTTCTATACCTACTGCAAATGTATGTGTGGTAACGTGCGATGTGGATAAATTCCGATGGAAACTCTTTTCCAGAACGTGGAGAATGTTGCATCACATAAATCGTTTTCATTTATAACGAGGCACAATAAATATTCAGAGAAACAAGAGAACAGTAAAAAAAGAGAAGATTTAAAAATTTCGAATTCAAAACATAAGATCTTCATGGAATTTAGCGTGGGAGAAGTGATCAGAGTGAAGCATCGTTACCGAAGGGATGTTCAACTTTCGCTGTAAATATTGACATAAAAATATAGATGCATTAATGATAAGTACCACGATACTACTAATGCTGTAATGAGTGTGCACGAGAAATGAATGTTCCCCCAAAGCCGCGTGCGCTGTTGTTGGGAATATCAGGTTGGGAACATGTTCTATACATACTCCAAATGTATGTATTCATATATAACGTGCGACGTGGATAAAGTCCGATGGGAACTCCGGTGAAAATGTTGGAGAAGAAGACCTAAGCAAGTTTCTTTGTCACCAACAATTTATAGTCTCCCACGGTACGAGTTAACACCATCGTTCAATGAGGAACTCGTAAGATATATGTGTGTAGCGATGTGCACTTTCGCTTATGTACATGCATGTACAACAGACAGATGAGAAAACTCGTGCTATCTACTAAAACACACAAATAATTTAATCTTAACAACTTTTCGATTCTTTATGAAATTTATGCGACCGTCACTAAGGATAGATAAAGTCAGTGGATTCGTTGGCCTTCAAAGAAAGACCGCTGCATGTGCTACTTTCCTGAGCTGGATATTTACAATCTCCTCTGCTCGAATTCTACTTTCCGACGCTGCTCTCTACTTAATTACCTAAACGGTTGTCTCCATTTACATGAAATGAAAACTATGTTAAGTTCTTCCCATATGTACTGCTTGTTTCGCTCACTCCTATTCGAGCTATTTATAGAGAGGTCACTGAAGACCTCTCAGCCATGTTTACTCTCGGAGATATATAGTTATGCAGTGATTCCTTTCCTAGTCGTTCCTTTTTTTCTCATTTCTTATCAAGTTTTTCTACTCAGTTAGTTCTTATTTTTCGGTAGGTCCTTTATGTTAATTATATTACACACTAAAACTCTTACTGCATTCTTTTCTTTCATCTTTCATTCCTTTCTCTCTTTTTCCGTTATCATTTTCACCATCATTTGGCACTTCGCTGATCAGAAATTAGTCCGACTCACAGGCTGAAGAGAAGCAACGATGAACAGAGGGAATAAACCTCAACGACAGTGATTAACGTGATTAGAAAAATAAGGGATGTAGTGCATAGAGTCGATTAGTCACAGTTGTCTAGAATTGTTTCTCATTATGATAGAAGTTACAATTATTGATTCGAGGACCTTTCTCAGAATTCGAAGTCTGCTTGGCCTAGAAGCAAAGTTCCCCTTCTATTATCTATGTTCAATGGAATTCATGTGTTTACTTTCAGAGATGATGACTTCACAGGTGACAGTAACGAAATCCACGCCCAGCCTCTAGACTGTTTGTTTAAAGCCATCGTACACCTGATCCGTGTATGTGAGGACCGCAGTTCCTGGAATTATTAGGCGGACATTGCACAATTAGCTCAGCTGAGCCCTGACAAAGATCCACTGCAGGAGAGACACCTGCTGAGCAAAGCCGCTTTGCAAATGCAGAGTTTCGACCTATGCAAGAAGCAGTTGTACTCAGCTGTAAATTGTCAAATAACATCGTCTTATGGCATTTTTATAGCATAAACGAACTATGAGACTTATGCGCTCCTTTCGTAGGAAAATCTCATCCCATTTCTTTTTCTCCGTGAGAAAATGTGAAAAAAAAATCACATTTGTCTGCGAATTTATTCTCTGCCAAAGTTCCTCCGATCGCTTTCAAGGAAGAGATTAACAGATAATTTACGTTTATTAAAAATACTTGCGGTAATAAAAGAATTAAAGAGTCAGGAATTAAGGTCAACTTAAATAAGCTAAAAAGTCCTGAAATTATACGCTTCAGTCTAAAGAAAGGAGTTTACGATCTTCTTTTTTTGCCTTAGAAAAAACACCTTAGAAATTCCATCCAAAGAAATTCTTTCACTACTATAAAGTTCACTATCACTAGTCACTATAAAGTTTGGAAAAGCAGCACGGGTGTGCTCCACGAGATTTTGATAAGGAGCTGATAAAAACGCAACGTTTCACCTGGGAACAATGTTAATCCTTTACGGAACACTTTTTCTGCAAAGAACCGTTTCCCTGCTTTCCTTTGAGAAGCTCCTATAACGAAGAAAAGGTTCCTTTTCTTACAAGGGACTTTAGAGAAGCGAGAAAAGGAGCGAAACAACTAAAATTGCCACGACAGAGATGGAAGGGACACGGAATGAGCACCATTGAGGGCTCCGCAGGGGAACGAAGCAAGAGTGGAGTGCTTTTTAAATATGTAGTGCAACGGAGGAATCGTTTTTTTTCGGCGGATTTTTTGTTTCATTCCTTTCCATCGAAAACGACTCCGCTATCTTGTGCGCAAAAATAATGGCGAAGAAGATAAGTATTATTGGAAAACGAGCTTAGATCGGACAGTAAGTGTGGGTGGGCGGATATTGATAGCACTGGTCAGGAATTCGCTTTTAAGCGGATTGCAGCTGTACATATTTGCACGTGCCTTAGAAGTCAAGTAGAGAAATGTTTGAACACTTCAGCACCGCCTGTTCTCCACCTGAAAACAGTAGCGCGCAAACTTGACGAAAACACCGTGTTGCGCGGTCCTCAGCCGAAGATCCGCGACGGCTAGTTCAGCTAGTCGCTCATCCGCTACTAAGTGGATATAAGCGGTAAAACAAACAAAGTACGGTGGTGTGCAACTACGGAAATATCTTCCATCGCGAATTCCAGTCCTTTCCCCCTTATCTTAAGCATCGTGTCGTAATCAGCCGGATGATTGAATTTCTTAGAGAAAATGCTGGAGTGTTTTATGGCGGCAAAGAAGGTAGAGAAAGGTCTGAACAATTTGGGTGCTGATGTACATAGCTGAGGGGTCAGTAGGCCGGAGCTGCAATCGGTGTGGTTTCTTTCAAGATAAATTCAAATGTAGAACACGAGTATAACATTAGCATGTTGTAAAATTCAAATCCAAACCCAGTTTTCATGAAACAAAAGCTTAGATTAGTCATAGGAAGCAGTTCTGGACAATTTCGATTTTCCTTGAAAGCCGTTCAGCCATTTGATTAATGTACTGAAATGGTGCTATAATTGTTTTTAGACAGTGAAATGACTTCAGAGGTAGTCCCGGACTGTTCGGAAATTAGAAAAATTGAAAGGAAAATCCATTTGGCTCCCCTTCCTCCGGACTACATACGATTGCACCACGATTTGTATAATTATTAAGTAAACTACAGTTCACCTCTGCTGCAAATCCTACCTCACTCCTCAGAGCGACACAGAGGTGGCCCTGGTCGTCGCGCGGCTATGGTGCCGAGACTTTGTTTTGGCAGGCTCAGCCATGCCACAAAGGTGTCAGGCTAGTAGCCTGGTCCTAGGGCCGAGACTACAGGCTAGCTAAGTAAAGAGGTAGTACGATTCCGGTGCCAGGCTGCAGAACAACACCCCCTCATACTGCTAAGGTCTACCATGTTCCCCCGGAGTTTAGGGTGTCCTCCAGAAGCAACGCGCATTCTCCTCGCCCGAGCAATGTGAAAAAAATGCTAGCACTACCGGCTAGAGAACTGAGTCCACCATCGCCAGCAACATCCAGTGCGCTTGGCAACACTTAACGTTGGGACGCTTACTGGAAGAAGTCGTGAACTGGCAGACACTCTCAGAAAACGCCGTGTTGACATATGCTGTGTACAGGAGACTCACTGGAAAGGCTCCAAGTCATGTTAATTAGGCGATACCTGCAAGCTCATCTACCACGGCACATCAAATCGCAATGGCGTTAGTGTCATACTGAACGAGACGTTCAGAAACAGCGTCGCAGCGGTGGGAGGTTTATCGACTATCGGATCGCCTAATGGCTGTAAAAGTAGACATAGGAATGTTGGATTGAAAGTCGTCTCTGCTTACGCGCCACAGGTGGGCTGTAGTAAAGAAGAGAAGGCGTGCTTTTGGGAAGATTCGAAGCAGTACGTCCAATCCCTGGAAGGCAAAGAAGCACTTCTAATCGGAGGAGACTTCAACGGACATGTTGTTCCGCGGAAAGATGGCTTCGAGAGTTGTCATGGAGGATACGGCTATGGAGTTCGTAACGACGTCGAGTTGCGGAACCTGGTGTATGCCGTTGCAAGTGACGGTCGGAAAACAAAACGAAAATACTTTCTAGATGTTACGCTGACGGGATCGCCGATTTCTTCAGGATTCAAAAGTTATCCCTAGGGACCATGTCGCCGCCCAACATAATTTGCTCGTCATTGACTTGAAAATCTTCCGTCCAAGGAAGAGACATCCAAGGAATGAAACCCTGCGCATCAGATGGTGGAATCTGAAGGACCGAAAGAAGGTATTCTCCGCATCCGCGTCTCCATCTGCACTTTTCCAGCCTACTCGTAGTGTGGAAGAAATGTGGTCGTCCGCTTCCATACGTTTACGTTTGACCTCGGAGAACACTCTGAGAAAAACGACTCTAGGTAAGCCCAGTATACAAAGGCTACCTGGTTTTAGAGCGAGGACGTTCAGGCGGCAATTCGTGGAAAGAAGTCCAAATATAAGCTCTGGTGAAGGACACGTCCACCGAAAGATCGTGGTGCTTACCTAGCAGGGAAGAAGGAGGCTAAGAAGGCATTCTCCAAGACGAAGTCCAACCGCTACAAGGTTGTGTGCGAAATTGATACCAGCGGGCAGTGTATCGTTTAGTCAGGGCGCGTCATCGCTCAAGTCATCGCTTCTTGGATATGGAGCACACCAAGATCGTTAGGGGAGCTGATGGCGCCGTTCTGCGTCATTCTGGTCAAATCCTGGAAAGATGACGAGAGTACTACAATCACCTGTGTAACGAAGAGTTCTGCCTTCCCCCCATTTCAACTGCTCCTAGCGTCGAGGGTCGTGTTCTACCAACTACTGCACTCGAAATCAGTAGTGTTCTCGCAAAAATCGAGTCAACAAAGCAAACGTTCTTAATGACGTACCTACGCTAAGAAGTCTAAGGGTCCTTGTAGCTAGCAATTCTATTTAGCAAGATCGTTGCAGAAGGACGCACTCCAGACGTTTGGCAAACTTCCGTGACCGTGCCTGTCTGGAAAGGGAAAGGAGACATTGTTGACTGCACTTCGTGCAGGCCTATATGACTGTTGTGCCATACGATGAAGGCTTTTGAGCGTGTCCTAGAAGCTCGTCCGAGGAAGATTGTCAGCGCGTCACCCAACCAGTGCGGCTTGGCGAAGGACTGCAGCACTATGGATCCTGTCCGCATCCTTCTGGAGAAACATCGAGAGAAGAACCGCAGTGTGCACCTTGCTTTTCTCGATCTCGAGAAAGCTTTCGACCGTGTCCCACATGTGCAGTTATGGATGTGCATGAGGTGCCTAAAGTACTAGAAGAATTTGTGTGGTAGACGAAGCTGCTTTATGCGAGGCCTACCGGCGTTTTACAGTGTGCTGCTGGAACAAGCAGCCCACTTCCTGTACAGGTAGGATTTCATCAGGGTTCATCACTTTCAGCTCTGCTGTTCATGCTGCGCATGGATAACGAAGGAAATCCAGAATCAGCATCCCTAGACCCTACTCTTTGCCGACGATGTCGTGCTCGCGTCGGAGTCTTGAGATGATCCTCAAAAACAAGTGCAGTCTTGGACAGATCGGCTGCAGCAACATGGATTGCACCTCAATGTGTCAAAAAGTGAGTACATGGAGTGCGGACCAAGGATAGAAGATGGTTCGATTCGTGTCAATGGCACCAAATTAAACAAGGTGGACTGTTTCAAGCACCTTGAATGTAAAGTGACTTCCACAGGCGACATTGATAAAAAAAAGGTCGAGCACGTGTTAATGCGGCGTGGATGAAAAGGAAAATGACAACAGGCATACTGTGCATCAAGAAAGCCCCTGTTCGACTGAAGTCGAAGATCTGCAGGATGGTTTTGCATCCTGTTGCCTTTACGGATGCGAGAGCTGGCCGACGAAGAAAGCTTTGGAAAAAGTGTTGCACGCTATAGAGATGCGAATGTTGAGATGGACGTTAGGTGTAACGCTAAAAGACCATCTTGTGTACAACGACACTGTACGCTCCATCTTCAGCGTCGCCACGGAAACTGAAAAGATGAAGGAGGCGTGACTGAGATGGTTTGGTCACGTCTAGCGGTGAGAGAAAAGTTCTGTTGCCAAAATCGCTCTGAAGCCCGACGATTCAGGCGTAAGGCCGCGCGGCAAACCAACGATTCGATGGTTGGACCGTGTGAAGCTGGATATGATAGATGCGCGTTTGTGTACGGCTGATGCGCTGGATCGAACCAAATGAAAGAGAAAAACAGAAAGGCGGGCCCCTGCAACAACGCGGGACAAACGCTAGGAAGAAGAAGAAGAAGAAACGACAGTCCATCTAATCGTGTCAGAAAAAAGACGAAAACTGGACTTGTTGTCTGGGAGGATAAAACACTGACGTGACACATCGGCTAGCCACCACAGGTTACTGTATAGGCCAGTTATACGTTCGTAAACCTCAAACAATTCTGAATTGAAGTGAACATGGGGGCGGATCCCAAGCAGATTGATTAACGCCAGAAACTTTACCTTTTTATCATTATCAGTTATTTATTTATTATTTCAGTAGGTATGTTATGTACGTGAAACCTCCTTCTAAACGTAGGAGGAGACAGTGCATGTTTCGCAAATGGCATAACGATTTAGGTTCAGCTCTCTCTGATTGAGTGGTTCGGAGAAGTGCGGATTAAAGCTCAAAGAGATCAACGAGTATGACTTCTTGTTCCTAAATCAACGGCGACAAGCTATACGCAGTTTCCGCTCATGAAATAAAACAATTTTGAAGATATTCTTGAAAAAATTCTTATATTTATTCTTATTCTTGTCGAAAATTGGAAAGTTACCTCAAAACACGAACTGTCTACTGCGGAATAAACATCAGTGAGAAAATGACTACGACAATTAAGTAATACAGGGATTCAATCGAAATCCCCACAATATATACCCCTGCTTCTATTGAGAAAAAAAGAGAACCAAATAAAAAGAGGAACGTAGATTTAATAGGAGCCTACCTACGACCGCAGAGGGTCAATGTAGAAGGGAGGCAACTTCTCAGAAGGAACAACGTCCATGCGGCAGCAGGAACTGTCAATTTTTTTTTGAATTTTTTTTTTTTGAATGAGGAGACTCGCTCGAATTGATGTAAATGTTCAAGTGTTCAACAGTAAGCAAGTGGAAGATCGAACATACCTTGTAACTTCTAAAACGCTATTTTTGTGATTTCGCAATGTTGTTTTGAACCATTTTGTGATCTAACCTAAGACGGATCCCAAAGTTTCGGAACAGAAAATCCTGCGGAAATTTTTACAACAGTATAAAATTTTGCACCTAATCCTCTAGGGATTAGAGTCGCTAAGATCGATTGGTTTAATTAGTCTTATCTGTGTAGCTCTGGGAAACTCGTGATAAATCCGCTAAACTTACTAATTTTTTTTTTACATTTGTAGTACACACTGCATGTGTCATGTGAATGAAGATGCTGGCTTATAGGATGTGTTTAACCGGACGAGAGCAATGCGGCTTCAGTTCTGGCAGGATTGAGGTAAGAGGGAGCGTGCGTAAGCGTCGCGTAAAGCCAGAAGAAAACATGCGATGCCGATTACAACAGCCGACTACAATATTAGCTTGTTAAAAAACATATATATCTACTTTACCAATTGCTGAAGTTCACTTTGCATAATGGCAAGAACCGTTTGGATTAACCTGCAGTTTCTGCCCTAGCTAGCTAGTTCCAATAGCACAGGAGAGCTGAGAGGGTCCCGTCGCCCTTTTTCAGCCAGTGGCTTACGCAATTGCACTGGAACTAAAGCTATTTCGAGCTAATTGCGTCCGCATGAAAAATTCAAAGAATACCTAGTAGACTGTAAAGAAAATCTGTGACCAAAATTCCTTGTAATGATGTAACGGTTGATTCTTAACAGAATCATTCGAAGAAAGAACAAGACCCGAACATTCGTACACGAAATGGAATTTCTTGAAGAATTGGTGCGCACAGTTGTGAGAGCGTTAGAGTTTCGATTGAATTTCAAAACGCTGATAAAAATTTGCCAGCATCGCGGACGTTGAAGGAAAGCTGCAGCCTACATTGTCTCCATCGATCGATCTCCTCAGGGAAGGCCTTCAAGAAAGTGAAATGGAGCTTGAATGGAGACGAACAATCTAATTCTTGGGTAGAACAATATTTTGAGGCCGTCATGGAAGCATTTATTGAGATCCATCTGCTTTCTCCTTCGTACACTTCCTCTATGTACAATTATTTGCAGCGATTTTTCGTTGTATTCTTGGAGATGTCCATATTCACCAGTTGATCTGAGTTTGTTAACCTTATTTATCTTCAGGATTATTGTCCGTGGGATTTGGATGTTGGATGAAAGTGATCGAGTATCGTGAGAAGGGCAAACAATGAGAATACCAGAGTAAAGGCGAGATAATGTATTATAAATACATCCATTTACAAATTTCCCTTTGTTTGTTCATGCTTGCTTCCTATGTAATCGTTTGCAGGAAACCGTGCAAGTCCTCTCGTTTACTTTCTTCTACTCGCTGGATTTCCATGTTCTTTCTCTCTGTAGAAAAGTATTTGCTTTCATTTACCTCTACGGTTGCAGAATTTATTTTCGCTTTTCAGAAACTAATCCATCTTTTATATCGGTTTCGTCTTGCTATGTGAGGAACCGGAATTTTGAAAAACATATCATTGACATATTCATCGTATGCATAGGTTTGATATTTTATGTCTTCTTAAAAATCTTCCGAAGCTGCTTGACTCGCTTGTCGTTTAATGCAATTGCGAATTTGTTTTTTTTTTGCGAAAAAATTGTGATTTTTTGTTGGGTTTTCCGCGTAAAGAATGCTCCAGATCACAATGGTCGATTTCGAAATAATTGATTGTTCTTCTCGCCCATTTTCACGCATCTTCAAATATCTCCTTCTGTAGCTCCTCTGCTGTATCTGTTGCGCTACTCGTTGAACCTCACAACGGATTTTCAGCAGGAAAGCACCTTCGATCCTTTCGATTCTAAGACTCCGAAGAGGTCGAAACGTTTGCCAAGAACAAACGATTACAACAAGGTATACGGGCTCAACTTAAAGAGTTCAAACACTGTTCACCAAATATTTTATCTGCCATTGTTGGATGACAGATCCTTTAGTATCATGTCTTCTTTCTACTTCTTGATTTTGAGACCACCGCAATCACCTAAAAGAATAGACCGTAGATCATTTTTTTAGATCGGGTAAAGAACACAGTTCTTGCTTTGGGATATTAGTAGAGGGAATTTTAATAATGATACTTCTTCTTCTAGGAAGGGCTGAAGAAGTGGAGCTCACGAAATCTGTGGTCAGGGACATGATACTCTGTAACAAGGAACTCCTTAACTGATTGTGTTATAAGTCAGCCGCCACTTATTTCCAATTTTTCATAACCTACATTATTTCTGCGAAATCTCGACCTCTCAGCTGCTGAGGGATCTGTTTATGAATCTTTCTCTGAAGTCAGCTTTACAATTCAACTCAGCTAACTGCGACGATACCTCGGTAGTTGACTTGCTACCCTAATATGAGTTGTACCACTAATCTGGCAAATCATTACTTTACTATAATAAGTATACATTACACATTACAGCCATTACAAAAGAGAAGAGCTACTACATGGCAATTATTTGAGGTCGAGAATGCAATCAAATAAAAATTCCTGAAAACGGTGAGAAATTCACATGGAGCATACTTAGAGAAAAGTCCAGGTATACAATCCTAACGTTGAAATGCGATAAATTTGCGCAATTTTTGCAATTTAGCGGTTTTTTCACCGCATTCTTTTAACTTCCCCCAACTGCTTCTATTTAAAAAACGGAAATTATTCGGAATCAGCACCTCATGATCTGCTAGATGAACTGGTTTTTACATGGAATTCAGTTTTCTTCTGTCAAAATTTGAATTTAGCTGCTAATTTTGCCGGCGTTACAAACGAGTCTCTCTTAATTATATTCTACGGATCAGCAGCTGCTATTCTATTCTATTTTCTATTGCCGTACATTGGTTCTTTGCATACCTTTTTCCCCACTTTGGATTTAAAGATTTTATTCTGAGAGCATAGCATATCGGAATTTTCGCTCTTGAGCGTGGATATTTCGGAACTAGAGAAACAGAAGAGCATTTTGAACAATTAATTCGTTAAAGGCATCACCCAGCGAATCTGTAGTGGTACGGATTTCAGGTGAAGTATTGGTATACGGCATAGTAGATTATGGAGAGGGGGTGATTCCGTCCATTTCTTCCTAATTGCCGTAAAAAAACGACCCGGAAAATGCGGCTCGATGTAAAAAGTAGCGCACCGGAACGCTACGAATAATCCACCTGAAATCCGTACCACTTTAGATTCGTGGGGTGATGCCTTTAACTTAGATAGTCTAAACCGTTGTTACAAAGAGCAGAAGAAGTAGAAATTAAAATTTTTGAAAAAAATGGACTTTAGCACGTTGCACACTTGTGCTACAATTTGTAAACCTACATAGTAAATTCTGAGGTAAATTTCTTAGTATAGCTTTGCTTTCCAGCTCGTCAGTTTTTCTTTCCTTTACCGAGCGTATTTAAATGATCTCTTGTAACAACTTCTACTAATAAGTATATTTATCGTATAATCATAACAATCAGTGATAGTGGCACTAGGTTCAGAGTAGCCATCCTTTTCTACTTGTACTGCGCTAACATGCTGTCGCGTTTCCGGGCGCTAGTCTCCTAGGTCCAGTTCCGGAGGCTCATTGATGTGTTCTCGTGAGCAACTGGCACTGGGTTCCTAATACCCTGGGGAAAGTTGGCGTTGGTGGTGGGGAAAGTTGCTGCGAGTTTGAGGTACTAAGGCTACCGCCTTATTTCTCTGTGTTTTGCACTTGCTCTGGCTCCATATCGGCCCTTACCCTTACACCAGGCTCTGGCACTTGTGGGAGGTCGCTGAGCGCCGTCCTGCGGACGCTCGCGGCCGAGTTCCTCAATATATATATATATATATATATATATATATATATATATATATATATATATATATATATATATATATGGATAGCTTCGCCACTTTTCTGTGGCTCCTGTGTACTCGACTGCATACAGTACACTCCGAGTACTTACTCGGCCATCATCCCAAACTATGTACATATGTAGACAATAATATAATGTGAAGAAGGTGGGGCCTAACCAGCCACTCACTACGGGACCTGCAGACAGCCTGAAGCACGCCGGCTACTTCCACCTCGCTCCTCCTCCTTTCTGCAGATGGTACTGCTCTAGAGTTGCGCTGATGTTCGTGATCCATCACATCCGCTCCTAGAGTAGGTTCTCGCTAAAGCTTGCGAGGTGACATGTTCATGAAATGAATTTCAAAACACTGAAGAGCTCCTTTCATAGAAGCAAAAGTAAGCGGAGCATAAAGCGCGCCAAACGAAGGAAAACTGCGGGATCTTGTCGCGTCCGGGGCACGCGTTCTTGAGATGTTGAGGAGAAGACGTGGATAGAAGTCGATCGAATATTTAGCTACTTATCAGTGACTCGGATAGATCCTCCATTGTGTACATAGTGTCAATTAAGTTTGTTGAAAGATTCCGTCATGGTGGCCAGCGGGAGTTAATGGTTTTCTCCTCATAGATGTGTTTAATTTCGGCTCTTTTCACTCACTTCAATAAAATCCGCATTAAATGCAACAACGTAATGTGGCAGATTTTGTTTAATTACTTAGACAAAGATCCCGTAGATAGTCGTATCAATTGCCTAGTATTTTAACCAAGCGCTTCTGCAGAAATCTTTTAACTTCATTTTCAGTTACATAGTTTTTCAGCGGTCATGTGATGCAACAATTTATTCGCGTATTGATTAGCATTTAAAGCACATCAAGGTATAAGGCGAACATGCTCAAGGCTACGGTAGCGAAGAGTTATACAATACAATAACACTTGTTATAAGCGGATAGACACGTTAATGTGAGAAATTTCTTATCACAGTAAGAAAATACGATAGCGTACAGCATCTGAAAGAGGAAAATTCTTTTGTGTGAGAACAGTCCATGGAGAGCAAACAACCAGAACTGAACTCACCTTGTATTTTCACTAAGGAGTACACTTCTAGTAAATCTGTCAGCTTAGAAATAAGTAGAAAAAATGGTTTGATTGGGAAGTTTTCTTTTCTTTATTCCTATTTAAGAAGTGAAACGAATTACTTGGATAATAACTCTATTTTTGAATGCAATGAAAAAGAAACAGAAGGCCATCAGATGACGAACGCAGTGTAGCTTGGAACAACAAAAAAACTGTTTGACGTTAACAGCTTATTTGGCAATTTTTCTCCGCACAGCATATTTATTTACACACAAAAGCAATCCATGAGCGTAGATCGACCCGTGTAATGTTAAGAGAACTGTTGAGGTAGCGTGCTAGGCAGCGGAAGTGAAAACTTCTGAGTAAATAAAAGGTGCTGCTAAAGAGTGACATCGTTCCTGGAGTTGATTTCGCTACTGATCTCCTCCACAGGTTCCTGTAACTCAAAATCGTATTATTTAGAAAGAGCTCAGTAAAATTAGCCAATGAAAGATCTCACAATTTCTCGAGGATTTGAACTAGTCTCAGCGATAGTTGACAATCGTTTGAATGCAACGTTACCGGAAAATTCGCAAGAAGGCCCCTTAATAAGAGAATTATTCAGAAAGATATGATTGCGAAGATAGAATGAGTGATATAAAAATGTTTGTGTAAAAAATGAAAGGGAAATAATACAACCTGTTCCATTTTATCATACGCATGGTTTTCTTCCTCTTCGTCTTCGATACCTTCCGCAACCCAGGCCATACCTTTCCATACCTGAAATGGCATCCATACAAAGGCTATGTAGTAATACATAGTCAGTAAAAGCATATGTAGTAATCTCGTTTTTGATACAAGTGATTACAATGCGCTCAAAAAATAAAGAGGACCAGGTGGATCCGCTTGGGGTGCGTCAACGCGTTCACTTCAATTCAGAATCGTTTGAGGTTTGCGAACGCGAGTCTAGCCTGCAGCTCCTGCGAGTGCTATGAATTTCGGGGGTTAGCCGAAGTATCAAGTCAGTTTATCCTTATCTTCTTATTTCATCTTATTTTATCCTCCCAGGCAGGTCCGGCACCAGTTTGTCGACAAGATGACAAACAAAACGGAATGATGAAAATCATGGTTGGCACTGGGGCGATTTCAAACCATCAATCGATGAGGTAGTCGCAGCGGAACCTGTGAACGACTATGCTGCACCCGCCTCAATACAATTCGACAGTGGGATTTTTGTGCATATTTATAATTTATGAGTGATTTATAAAAGGTGGGAATCAAAACTTCGAAAAAAAAAGAATTGCAGTTTCCATATTTCAGAAATTAAAGCTAGTCGTTATTGGAATATCTCGGAAAACTTGTTTTCCATGTTTGAGACCTTGGTTATAAAAAGATAATAAGATAAGAATAAGAAGATCAGGTAAATATAGATTGAGCAGTGTAAAAAGGCTACAAATTGTAAAGAAGTAGCAATGTTGCAATGTTAAATAGTAATGTTGAGTAATAAACAATAGTGCTTCAAAAAATAGCAATAACCTATTCAGTGGTAAATGAAAACATAAAAACGTTCCTTGACGGATGAAGAAAATATTTGCAGATGGGCTCGGTTCTGTTTTCAATTTTTTGTAGACTGCCGGCAAGGTCACCATCAATGTATGTATGCACTACCGCAGTTTTTGTATAATTTTTGATTTTTTTTTGGAAGAGAAATTGGTTCAACGTCCTCAACATACGCACAATGAAGTCATTTTTAATATTTTATCGAAAGAAGAGAAGTTCAGCTTCAGACTACGCGAGCTTCCCCGTGGGCTTTTTTTCCTGAAAATATTACAACTAGTTTTCGGCGTGTTTCTTCGAGACTCATTCTACGGGCGTTGTGTGAATAAAAAGATCAAAATAAGAGAACAACAAAATGACGGTTACGTAGAGTGACAGCTAGCCATTGCTGTAACGTTTGCGAACAAACTGACAACTCCGAAAACCTTGTAGCGGGACAGAAGAGGCTATTTTAAGAGGAACACACCTTTTTAATCAGAACTCAAATCAGAAGAAGTGTGAGTTTCAGACTCAGAATAGGTCCTCCTTATTGTGGTGTTTGTCTTAAACATTGTTTTCCATTCTTTCGACTCTCCGAAAACTAATGGAGATTGATTTCCTTTTATAACCACGTAATTCCCTTAACTACATACATAGATGACCACATATTTAGTGTTTGAAAGATAAAGCAGCCGATAAAAAGGATAAAAGATAAAGTCACTGGCGTATCAATCCACTTGAGATGCGCCAACGCGTTTTACTGGAATTCATAATCGTTGAGGTTTTGGAACGCGTGTTAGCCTATACAATGACTTGCGGGGGCCAGCCGATGATCAAGTCAGTGTTTTTCTCCTTCCAGACGAGTCTGGTACCAATTTATCGACCCCGGAGGGATGAAAGGCTTGGTTTGCACTAAGGCGGTTTCGAACCCTCGACCGTGTGGCTACAACGGACCTCTAACCGACTGCGCCACACCCGCCCCAAGCAGCCGATAATGTCCCGGAAATACTGAAGAGAAGAGTATAATCCATGAATTGAAAACCGCCTTACTTTGAAAAAATCAAAGTAATTGGAAAAGTAAAGAAAACAATGCGAACCTCACCTGATGCATGATGTGAACGGCAGGAGCGAGCATCGCAACGGTGGCACGGGATTCTTGCCTGAAACAGTCCTCTCCTCTAGCTGCGCTTGCCAACGAGCATACTATTCGGGAAAACTAAGTAGCTAGTACAATATAGGTTGATAACTTGGAATTAAGAAAAAAATCGTTATTGTGAAAGGAGAATTGAAAAAGAAAATCTTAGGAATTGGCGGGAACGTAGGAGGATGCCGAGATTTCAGAAAAATGAATTTCTTTGCTGATGAAAGTAGCAGGAAGCTTTTTTTTCTTTTTAGCTAGCTTCTTTTTTTTACACAAGAAAGAAAAAAGACCAAAAATATACGCAAAACTGTAAACTTCATTGCACTGATAGTTACGATACGATAAAAGGTTTTTACATCAATTAGCCATGGATGTGTTTCGTTACCTGCTATGTAGCCAGGATGTGGTCGCAATCTGGTGTTTCTCTGTGTGTGTGTGCATGACCAAAGCCTCAATGTGGAATTGAAGTAGGTGTTTACTCAATGCTATCTCGCTGGGTCATAAGTACATGTATAGTATGCGTATGCGTATAGTATGTACATATGTATGTATTAGTATGTATGTAGTATACATACTATGCGCCATTAGTAGATTCTCTTGGATAAGATTTCCCAGATTCTACAAAACAAAAATTAGAGTCTTTTTGCTGTAGTACATCACGATTATGCGTTGTGTCAGTGAAGGCGAAACTTTGTTCGTTTACATCTGAAAAATCACCTTAAGGGTAAGCGTTGAGAATCCTCGGACTGTCCTATCATACTCTGCGTATGTTGTTGCATTCGTGCTCGAAGACCAGTCATTTTTGGACTCGAAGTCCCATCCTCTGGTACGGGATACATTTCCTGAACGAATTTATTATTCATTTGGCCTCCACCGAGATCTCAAAAATCCAAGCTCGGAGACTACTAGTTCAGTGAATTAATGGATCAATCCTAGTCCTGAAGAACGTTTGCTCTTTAGCTTTTTTTCATCAGTTGTTGCGATTTCAGTAGCACCGGAATGTGACGTGCACTCCCCTTTCTGGGAGTCAATGGACGCCTAACTAGCCGCCGCTCTAATTGCTCGTCATTAGGCATCCGAGGCCAGCAGCGAGAGGCGTAACTTATCAGCCTGTGACATGAGACTGGCGAGAATTCCATGAGGAGCTGTCCCTTTCATGGATTAGAAGACTTCTAAGCGCTAAACTCACCTTAAAGTAGGTGCTCAATAGGTTTAGGAAGAGTTTAATGGTTGGATTCTTTAACGATTTAAACTCTTCCTAAATCGGTTGAATGACTAGCTGCTTCTAGCAGATCCTCAGAAGATAAATACTTTCAATAGATAAACTTGCTGAAATAAGCAAAAAGTGAGAAGAAACAGGGAAAAGAGAGTTGTGAAGGTGAAAAATCGAAAACTTAAATGTTTCAATTTTAGTTCTGAACTAGAAGGTAAAACGTGCAATTTCTAATTTTAAACATAAAACTAACGGGGTAAAACCAAAAATTTCTAGAGGCTACCTCAAATTTAACCGAACTAAGAAAGGTATAAATTTCGTGTGAGTAAAGTAATTTTCGCAAAAGTTCAGGATTGTTTTCCCGAGTGCATATACATCTATGTTAGTGTAAAAATTGGTCTGTTCGCTGGAGCAGAATTATAGGTAAGAGAATCAACATGTTGCCATAATTTACTTGTACGTTGAGAACTTCTACCGAAGTAAAACATGATTTTCGCCAACAATTTTCTCATTTTTGGTTAAGTTAAGTTTAGTCTCGGTCTCGATTTAAAGCTGCGCATAGTTTCGATTGCGTATTTCTGAGGTCATTCTAATAAATTGTAATGAAATAATTGAACTCACATGGAGGTGAAAACAGAATCTTGTGTACCATTCGGGATTTGGACACGCTTGCGGATTTGCTATACAAAGTGCACAGGCTAACATGGTGCCTAAAATAGAAGCTGGAATGCTTTTGAACTTGGTAGAAATGACAATATTGAATTTCATTTCTAGGTTTATTGTAAATGTAGACCCGCAGATATTTGGAACATCTCCATAATTGAAGAAAAATGCTCCTCTTTTTCTTCGAGGAAATAAGTAAACAATACATCGCATTTAACGAAGTTAGACACTACGTTGATTGATGGGCTGTCTTTTGTTTTTGTCTATGAGTGCGTAAAAAAAGTAAAAAAAAATAGTTCGATGGGCGAAATGAAAGGGATTAGTGATCATTCGACATAATCATTACGATTCCTCAATTCTATCGTTTCAAGAATTTCAAGAAACCTTATTTTAACACGACGGGCTTTGCAGCCCCACTCTTCCTGGGCTGGCTGCGCTGCCACTTCCGCCGAGGCAATAAAAAGGTTCAGATGCGCTAACGCAAACATGTTTCGCCGTTAACCGCGTCCCAAATTGCTTTCAGATCTCCGGATGCGGAAGTTTGGAGAAAAAAAAATGGAGGGTACGATATTTTAATAGGTTGAACCGTTCATGTTCACATCCCTATAAAGCGTCGTGTGGAAGATACGACGAGGGTCGTACAGTAGGAATGCTGGGACCACTGCCGCCGAGCTGAGTTGCTGATTCGATTAGCGAGTGGTTTACTCACGGTTAGAAAATGAGTTGTAATGAATAAAGTGAAAAATAATTGTATAGGTGCAGCATTGTGTGGTCCTGTGGTGTAGTGGTTATCACGTCTGCTTTACACGCAGAAGGTCGTCGGTTCGATCCCGGCCAGGACCTTTTTCTAGGAAGCAGGCGCTCTAGAATATTCAGTGTTGACCCCTTTTTGTAAGCTAATCAGTGCTATGGTTGTCTGAAATCGCATAGTGTCAAAAACATTCATTGAATGCTACGACTACTGTAAAAGTCAAAGTAATTTCTTTCTGGAATTTTCCACTCTGTTAAAAAAATAGTTTGGATATGGAATCTGAACGATTTCGAGTTAACGAACGTACGAAGGGTACATTTACCGATGTTATAAATACGAGCTTCATGTCCAACAGCAGTTCAAACGACGCATTCGCGATTTAAAAAAATCAGCCTCTATGCTTTTGTGTGATGGAGCTGCAGTGCTGGTGTCTGGAATTTTCGCTTGAACAGATCACGTGTTTCATCAGCATATTTTCTTCTACATATGGGAAATGATTGCTTCTAATATGGGAATTTGAGAAATGTGGCTAATGCATGCCAATAGGCATCGTCTAGCTGCACAAGATTATTTGCAAAACTAACAAAAGTCAGCAAAAAGGCTGTTATTGCAACACATCACATGGCCGTCATCATCTATGCAACATTTTATGCTCAAATAAGGTTAAAAACAATCCTGATATGCTAATTTATACAGTTTTTGAGCGAATTGTTTTTTAAAGAAGGAAATTTTACGCATTTTAGATTTTAAGCCTTAAAATTTTACCTAGGTAAAATTGATTCCATGTCGATTGTATAATGGTAAAGCACGGAGTGCGCGGCGCACCCCCCACGGGTACACGGTGACTAACCCAAAGCATTATGTCTCTTATCTTTATTTATGTAATCCCTCAATCCACGAATCTAATCCTCATTAAAGATGCGTAAGCACCAAACTGAACGCAGAAGTTCACAACAGCACCGGGAAGCAGAAACGTTTTTTGTTTACCCATTTGTACATGAGATTCATAGGTCATCAGAAATGCACGATCCTGTCGTTGTTTTATGAACACAAATTTGTGCAAAAACTGAATATATGCCTTCGAATTATTTCTTCCAGCCCATCCTGCATTGTTATTTCAGGATACGAGAGTGGGTGTAAGATATCTTGAGAAACGGAGCTGATTAAAAGTACAGCTTCTCAGAGTTCCCACAACATGGCAATTAACATCATGTCCTCGTCTTCTTGACCAAAAGAGGTGCCTCCTTCCTGAACGAAATTAATCCAAAGACGAGAGAGCATTCGAGATCTTCACGAAGACTAACCCTACTAAACTCAAGCACTTTCTAGCAGCGGATTATTAGAAAAATCTTCATCCTTGTGAAAATTGAGTCTTCATGACGCACTGAGTTTTTATTTTTTCGAAGTTTTATTGTCATTTTGGAGGAAATCAAAATAGAAGGAAAAAGTGACTGGCGTATCAATGCACTTGGGATGCGCATCGCGTTTCACTGCAATTCGTAATCGTTGAGGTTTCGGAACGCGTATTAACCTATACAATGACTTGCAAAGGCCAGCCAATGATAAAGTCAGTGTTTTTGTCCTCCCAGACATGTCTGGTACCAATTTACCAACTACGGAGGGATGAAAGGCGTGGTTTGGACTAGGGAGGTTTCGAACCATTCGTAGGGCACGACCATGAGAACTGTGCCAAAAGGATGGTCTTCACAAACTTCTAATGCGATCAGTCCTTAATTGGGTTGAACATCTCCATGCCATGCCGTACAGATGTTTTTTTTTTGGACGGAAAGCAAAGTGGACGACAAACCAGATTCTTCAGTGTTTTGATTTCTACTTGCTGAGAAGTGACAGGACAATGCATGCAGTCATGTAACCTCCGCTCGCACCGAGCGGACGTATAGAGCAATAAAAATTGAGCATGTGTGATCGTACGTTCGATTTCGGAACAGTTGTTTTCCAGATTTATGGACGGTATCTCACAACTCTTACGCGATCCTCAGGACTGTACTTTCGCACGCTACTAGAAATTCCCCAATCATATCGTCAGAAATAAAAGGTAATCAGGAATTGATCCTGCTGGAGTCCGCTCTTCGCGTCCATTGCGCAGAGCGACGTATGCTGTCAATGTCGCCCTTTACGCACAGCTGCTTGACCAAGCAATGATTTAGACCAGATTATGGCTGTATTTTATAATAATTTCTTAGTTTTTTTTTATGAAATCCTTTTATGCTGACTGTTGCTACACGATAAGGGACTGGATTCAGACAAAAGAAGACGTTAAACAATAAGAAAGGAAAAGAAAAAAGGAAACAAGCTCACCTACAATACAAAGAAGTACTATATACAATCCGAAGTTATACATTTCCAAGTCGATAATTGCCAACGAAACACACGAACACATAATGATAAAAAGTATAATTATTGCAAGGCAAGCGTAGAACATTCTGGAATTCAGCAGTTGAGATCTCTAGAGACAATTGAGAAATGTGGCGGTAACCGGCAAAAAAAGAGGATCAACCAAGAGAAAAGAGGAGGAGAGAAGAGCAGGAATAGTTTGGTGACGAAGTGGAAAACTCGAGGAGATGATTTGTTTTAAGAAATCAGCGTATAATTTTTGTCGTTAACATTCTAAAGCATCTGGTGACTTCGAATAACAGCGGCTCTTAATCATGGAAAATTATTGATGTTTCTGAGCAGAAATTGAAATATAATATGGTGATGTTTTGCCAATAATTTTTCATTTTTCACGAGAGAATAAGAATGTCACGAACGTTAAGTATGGAGCCGATGCTAAACAATTATTGTTCTTGCTCTGTGCGTGCGATTTGTTGTCATTTTGATTCAGAACATAGAGACAGCCTTAAGAATTGCAACAATGAATCTCAATTTTTTTTTCTTTCTTTCTTCTCTATAATATATATAACTATATAAGACAATTGTTGAAGAAAGAATGTAAACGAGCGAGTGAATACTTAAGATGGAGGGATAGGAAGTAATCAAGACCTGGTGGGACTTTTTCAAACTGCCACTATCGATGATTTTCAACATCTGTGAATATTTTATGTTATTAACCACCTAAGCTGTCAACACTCTCGCGGAAGCTAATCCACAGATCCGAATACGAAAAATACGCTCTTGAAAATAGACTGAAGATCTTATTAACTACATTACTGCAAGGTACTTGTCAATCTTGTACTTCAAAAAAAAAGAAAGTGACTCCAACTGCAACTTGTTCTTTTTAAGTTGATTCCTTATATAAACTGGATTTATCTTCAAGATGTGTCAAAAATCATATCGTTCTCATTGAGTAAGACTGGTTGTGTAGAATCCACCAGCTCTCGCTCTGTCAGGGGCTCTCGCAACTCTTTCGTCCTCAACTTTTACATCGCGTAAGTACCACTGTTTCGTTTCTTACTTGCTTTTTATTCCTCTAAAACTTACTCAATCTTATTAACTTGTTTTTAAGATAAAATTAAGTAAATAATCTACTAAATATGGGAATAAATGTATAAAGTTAGTTTCTCCTTTTGAGTTAGGTTCACCCAAAGTTATTAAAGACTTTGTCTTTCTTAGGGTAACGTTTCGATGGGCTCTTTTTCCTCAAACTCCGAGTAGTCAAGATTATAAAAGCGAATTCAGAATGTTTTTTTAGATGGGAAATAGAAAGTTTATTGGTGTAGATTACGTTGGACTTTCGAAAATTCTAAAAAAGGCGAATTTGTCAACAAACTAGTTAGGAAGGAGTGAAGTATACTCAAACGTTGCGTAAAAAAACTCAGGATTGAAAATTAATACATCATCAAGCTGATGTTTATGAAAAGTCGATTACAGCACCATTAGTCACAAATACTTTTCTTTTCAGGTATAAGTGAGAATAGAAACTCATAATGATGTGCTGAGATTCATCAATAGCGGGGTTGATTGAGAGCGAAGAGTTTGTTTAAATGCGGACACATAACGACTCTCGTGCACTGAGGATACAAACTGGTTATCCCACAAATAATGTGGTTTTTGCTGTTTATTTATTATTATTTACCACTTTAAATTTTCGTTTTAAGCCAGATCTCTTTAAGCTTTAATTTATTCGGCTTCATTTTCTGCATCCTTTCCAACTTTCTCATAGACTTTCAACGGATCTCTCTTTAAATTCTACTCAGACTTTAATTTATGCAATTGAGAAGGCGCATTATTTATATGATGCGCTAATAAATTGACACCACCGTACATATTAGAGAAAAGAGCTTTTTACTTGGAGAACTAGCCGTTCTCCTGATGTGTATTTATTAGCAATGAAATTTCTCCTGTTTAAAATAGCAAGGCTATTTTGAAGTGAATTGTTTTATTGACCACTTCGATGAGATGGATAATATAACACTTTAAGCAACGTGTAAACAGCAGTATTTAACTCTCATAATGGACAGTATGAAAGTGATAGAAAAGCAAGAAAATTGCTTCCAGTGAAGAAAAAACGAATGATAGATAAAGATTTGGGAAGCCACAGTGATAACAAAGTAGTTTAGCCTTCGGCGGCCATTACAAATTATCCTTTAGCATTCAACAAAAAAGTTTTGAGGCTGAATTTTAAGAAATCTAATAAAGATTTTTCAGTTAAATTTTATAGAGTGGTGCGGTTTCTAAACGCTACAGTGAGGTCCACCTTCCCATGTTTCTGGGAATAGTCGCGGAATAAAATTGTATTAAAGATGCAATTTTCAAGTAAGGTGAAAAAAAACATCTGCTAAATATAAATGGAATATACTAAGTAAAAAGTTTTCTAATGGCAATTATATTGCAACGTTTTAAAGCGAAGTGATGTTCTTTACTCGTTTAATGTTGAAATAGCACTGTTTTCGTCAGGAATACAACTGCTCATAGAAAAATTTCTGAAGATGCCGTGTAGTTTTCTTGCTACTGCACTTTCAAAAAATGAAATGAAAGCAAAAATACTGACAATGCGTAGTGGAAAGTGCAGCGCAGAAAAGTTTTGTATCTCCAAAAGGAAAAATCGTTCAACGACTAACAAGTCGTCCTTTTCACCCTCATATGATCGTTTATTAGCTCAACTAAGCGATGACAAACAAGCTATGAACAGCTACTAATTGCGTCGAATAATACGAGTCAATACAGCCATTTTTGCTGCAAAAAATGGACATTTTTTGGGCTCTATGAACATCATATGAGAATAAACTTCTCATGTTGTGAGAAACTATGAAAACATTCGCGGACCTTCAAAATCTAGTAAAAAAGGAAAAAGGGTTACTCAAAACCCAATTTCAAGTAAATTCCAACACTAACTAAGAAGAGTGATGTAGTCCATATTTTGTCGCTATTTTTGCTATAGTCTAAAGATTACCGAAATACTGTAAATATTTCCAAACAACTGCTTTATTTTTTTTATTTTTGAAATCGTGTTGAAACAGCTGAGATTTATTCTGCAGATCAGAACTACTTGACTGTCATTAGAAGGACATACATTATTCGGATAAACTGAATAATTCATTACGGTCAGTGATAGAATTCGTGATCAAGCCCAAGAGAAGAGCTCGAACACGACTTCTGCACCGAAATGATCTTCCACCACAGACTAATTGGAGATTATGGAGATGTCTGGAATTTTATCATACGTGGTGATACGACATCCGTTTTGGACGGAAAAAGATCTCGACAGAGTTTCTTTGGAGCTTAGGAAAAGAATTCTGTGCTGATGAAAGCATTTTTTCAGATATGTTCAATTGCTGTGACTTTCTACAGGTCTACGATATATAAAAGGCTCTGGAATTGATGTGTCCTCTTGACCTCATCCTTATAATTTCATTTCGAGCTACAAACTCCGTTCTGAGTTGAGACATTTGGGTTAGAAGAAAACAAAGAAATCCAGCAGTTGTGCCCCACAAAACACCGCACCCCTACCTCATTCTGGAAGTGAATAATTCAACTCACATGGTGTGTCTCTCCAAAAAAAACCTGTTATTACTCGTGTTTGACAACAGAACACGGCAGCTCTCATTTTTTCAACAAAGATGTGGAGCGTCCATTTTGCTGAAGCGCCCCCCTTTGTTGGCGTGGCGTTAACATGGTCCTTATTGTTCGGCCCGACTTGCAAAATGAGGGTACAGTCGTAGTTATTCTCTAGAGATCTCGTTACTTCTCCTTTTATTTGTCAGCCAATTGATTGCGAACGAAACAGTCGAAGCAAATTCCGTTTCAGAGGATTGTAGACAAACCTAGATCTAGAATTTTGGTTGGTTTCATCGCATCACATGAAGAATCCCTGTATCGTTTAGAAACGTAACTAGTCACAGAATGAAGTGGGTATAGCTTCAATCTTTGCGGTCTTTTCCACTCCAAGAACTTCGAGAGTTTTCAGTTTCCGAACGGTGGGCGCCAATTAGTGCTCTCGATTTCATCGCATGTCAAATTTGTAACAAAGGTCAAAACGAAAGTTTACATAACTGCTTATTTGCTTATTTCCTTCAATAAGTCATGAGACAATGTGTGAGAAGGTTTTGAAAGTGGATTCTTAGGAAAGCGAGATAATCGAGGCTCTATAAAATATCAAAATAAAAGATGCATTGTATCGCCCTTAAGTTAAGGATAATTAACGAAAACTGCAGAAGGAAATGTTGAATAATCTATGAAAAACATGTATACAGTACTAGTTTGCTTTGGTTTGCAGGTTTTTTTTTTCAGCAACATGAAAAAGCTGTTTGGGCCAAGTGAGCAAATCCACTCCCTCAAATGAGTTGGAAAGTTGTGTATAAATTCAAAAGTTGTAATCTTGAAAAAAACAAGTAAAATTCAAAAAGGTTGAGTAATATAGGAGCTAGTAGTCAACCGTTATCAAAAGCAGTGACGCTAAATCCTTGTCAGTGATATGAACCTAAGACAAGGGAGCTGAGCAGACAATAAGACACGGAGCAGAGATACTATGAGTGGGATGTTGCAGTGAATACATGACTTGTAAGTAGATCAATACCGCACGTAAGAGAGTTTTGCGCTAATTTCTTTCTGATAATCTCATGATATTAACGGAGGCAAAGATGGACATGCTGAGATGTGTGTGTACTCTTGTATGTAAAAGTTAAAAAATCTGCAAAATAATAGAATTTCGATGAAAATCATAGAAATTCTAGTAACAAATAGTGAAAGAAGAAAGATTTACTTTTGAACTACTTTGATTCCTATGGACAAAGCGCAAGGTCCTTACTTTTCATCTCAGCTCAAGGAGATGCCCTTCACGTTCACAGCAACTGCTTTAGTGTAAGTACTGTAGATAAACACCGACAAAGCTGCTTGCACGTTGCGGGTGGTAGAGAAAAAGAAAAAAACCGGTATAAAGTTGTAAACTTAGATCAATGGTCAGTGGTGGTTAGCAGCGCAATAATTACCAAAAATTTCACCTTAATATTAAAATCTCTTCTGCATAATGTCTATCCAAAAAGAGCAAAGCTCAATGGAATGTTTCAACTGCTGGTCAATGAAGCACAGATGATCGCTCGTGTTGGTACATATTCGCTGCTGATTAATCTCGAAAACTCGTTCATACGTAGTGAAAGAAAAATGAGTTGGAAGAATGTGCGTAGAAGTGTTAGGAGTTGTCATTTGCCCAGAGTAGATCAGTGTCGGCGAGAAGACACCGACTCCGCCTCTTGCGAGCGGATCCTAGCCGAGCCCGAAGTCAGTGGGGGCAATTAGTTGCGTCGGCCTCATGAATCTATGCAAAAACAACAATCATCGACTCGTAGCTGGTTGGTAAAGGGAAGAAGAGGTCGGCTGCTGTTGCTGAGATCAACGAGTCATTAAACTCTGCACTTCTCTTTGGACAAATGAGATGATTTTTGACCTAATGTTCGTTGTAAAAAAATTCACTCAATGGAGGTCTCAGCAGTGAGGGTCAAAATTGAAGATTTGCACAACTTTAAAGTTCCTGCTTTTAGAGTTTGCAGTCCACGCGATTTCTTGTACTATTTTACAAAGGTTAACTTATTTGCTCATGAGCTTTCCATAAATTCACAGAATCTAAGAGTAGATAGAAAAAATCGCAAGTAAGATGAAGTTTCCTTGAGCTCGAAAAGAACTGTTCTTATACCCTTGAATTTTCATGCGAAATTGTCCCAGAGCTCCTTTTCACCTCAACCTCATTTCATTTGAGTATTCACGGTTAGAATTCCTAGTACAGCAGCTATAGGTCTACGGCTTTGAACTTATGAGTTTCTATGTCTTCCTTACTTTGCATTTTCAAGCTCCCAAGCCTTTCAAGCGTGGGAGCTTCTTGTGGTTCTCGCTTCGCTCGCCTTCGCTTATCAATAAAACTAAAAGTAGTGGCATTCTCTGTAATTTTTTGGTACAGAGTTGGACTTTTCTTACCCTCGCAACTTTTTTCCGCCCTTTTTCTAAGAAGTTTGGGCATTCATGAAAGATTTGATAGTTTTCTTCTCAAAGAGGTCAGTACTTCACTTGGAGAATATTCAAACTTGAATTTAAACTCATACTCTTTTTTACCGTCTGAATTTGAAGACGTTATTTAAACTATTAAATATCCTCACTTTTTATCGAGCAGTTAACATAGAATGATGTGCAAACATATGAGGTGAACTGAAATAGTTAGGATTCTACGTCAGATCATGCGGGGAATACCAATTCAACAGGGATTCATAAGGGTGAAATGAAACACATTCACTTATCACGGCTATGAAACTGTACACAACGACTCATTCACTTGACAAAGCCGCTTGGAATTGTTGCCCGGTACTACCGCATCAATAAATGTGCTGACCCCAATTTTTGCGCCGTTGCACGAAATCTGTACCTACCAGCGTTTTCTGACGTTAGCGCACCAATTTTACGCCGTCGAGTCCGACTCAACCCCTGCATTGCATACTGGCGCCGATGCACCAATTCAACCGTTATTTTATAGCATGATATTCCTTCCTTCAATACCACTATAACATTTAAGCTTCTCTCGTCGTTGCCCCCAGCAGTTAGCATAGAATGGTGTGATAGTGGTTGATGACGTGAAAGTTACCATCGTACTGATAACCATAAGGACCTTATGTCAGATCACGTAAATAATCAGCTCCTACTAAAACGGACTTTTGCATGCGTGTGTTTAATTTCCGAAGAAATTATGTGGCAAATATGATGAATGTAACCTATAGAGGAGTGGACATACGGAGGATTATACACTTTGGTGATTCGAAATACAGGCAACCTGTCTCAGTTCATTGCACAGTTTTCCGGCGTCGTCGTACTATGACGTCGTGGGACCACTCTTAAACCTTCTATTTTCTGGTACAGCTGTATATGATGCCGTGGAATACTTTCCACTACCTTTTGATGCTAACATGCCTACCTAGGGCCGTCGGACACGTGCTATCCAACACTACTGATTTCTGACGCAGGCGCACCAATTTTAGCCCCATCTTACTTGTTTCCAGCCTGGACTCACAACAGCACACTAGCGTCGCGAGACTCGTGCCACCCTACCATTTTGTTTTCTGGCGCTGGAGCACCACTTTTATAAGGCATGGTGATGGTCCTTTAAAGGCAGCGTACCATAAATCTGGCATGGTACGGATTTCCATGGAAAACTCCTATACAGGGTCGCAGATTGTGGAAAACCAGGTGGTTTCACTTATCTCTCTTTTTGCAAAAAAAAAACGGCCCGGAAGTCGCCTTTTTTGCGACGGCTTGCATTGCAACGCGCAACGGACTTTGATAACGCATTGACGGCTGCGAACTTTCAATTCTCGTGGTGTGAGATCATACCGTTATCCTTGACAGTCCGCGTACGTCCACCTATGCCGCATACTGTTTCCAACACAGTATCTTCCTTTTTTTTCTATTTTTGCCAATTTTCATGGTTTTCTATGTAGTGATAGATGAACAGAATTATGTACGTAATTATTCAAGACTTCACACGGATAAATTCATACGAACCAACCGTGGATCTTATTTTGGTCAGTGGGTTGAGGAAGTTCCGTCCCTCGGGTTCGCTCCAAGCGGGAGCGTCGAGTATCGGTGGGCGTGACCCAGACACCCCTGCCTGGATTCTTATAGGAGGAGCTGGTGCTGAGCTAAGCCACTGAAGAGCGACCTAGCTAATCCGTACCAATATGAGGGGAGAGGGTGGCAAGGGTTTCATTTCCTGTCTCGAATACCTCTTCAAAATAGCCGGTGCTGTTCTTCTATCCTTCACTTCCATCATTACAATGCGTTTATATGATTATATCATACACGAGCATTACATACGAAATTATACAAGGCCCTGAGAAATTGTCATCGTGCAAAAAGAGGCGTTGAAATAGAATCGAGAGCTCCTAGTGGGGAACGGTGGAAAGAGATCGGCAGCGATTTTGTCGTCGTTGCGCGGAGTGAGAGCCGCGCGCAGCAATGACAAGAAGCAGTTCAGATTCAAA
This sequence comes from Necator americanus, assembly GCF_031761385.1. Classification (NCBI taxonomy): domain Eukaryota; kingdom Metazoa; phylum Nematoda; class Chromadorea; order Rhabditida; family Ancylostomatidae; genus Necator; species Necator americanus. Next base: position 19,044,513 of record NC_087371.1, read on the forward strand.
TTACCATTGCTCCTTGTCTTTTTGTTTTAGTTGCTGTCTTATCACGAGTATCATCTAAGACAGGAAAGCCGTAATCGTTGACTCAGTCCTCCAATACTACGCTAAGAAGAAAAATACTAAGCGGATAGAGTGCCCAGAGTTGATTAACTCGTTTGCGATGCACTAGCGCATCCGACTTCAATTCTGAATAATAAAGATTCTGGCGAAGCCTATGTCAGCCATGCAATCTCTTGGTTGGTTGACTTATCAAGTCAGAGTATTCTAAGAAACTGTTGCCTTATGTTTCTTCATTTACCCTATCTATTATCCGTCTGTTATTCTTACAGTGCCGTATTATATCTTTATCTATGCATGTATTTATCACCTTAATTACTTTGACTCCCGTTGATCTTCGAACTGGTCGAGAGGGCGCCAGTAGTTCTTCCATTTGTTCCGATCGCGTGCCAGAGTCGCCCAGTGGTTCGTCCTTCCTCGTGGGACACAAAGAGCATCATAATTTTCTTTGAAGGATTCCGTGAAAAAATTTGACCGGGTCGGCGGTCTTCCTGTAGGTCTTCCTGTCCTTCCCGTTCCTCACTTGCGTGAAGCGGGATATTCCTAACATCACTCTCTCAATTGCGCGTTCAATGACGTGCTTGCGAAATGCCCAAGTTTCTGAAGCAAAGGTCAAAGCAGGAAGTACGGTGGTGTTGAAGAGGTAAGCACGAAGCTAGGTGTTCTTGGTTTTCTTCAATACATCCTCGATGCTCTTATACGCTACCCAAGCCGCTCGTCTCCTCTTGCCCAGCTCGGGGGTCACGTAGTTCATCATGTTCAATTCCCGACCCAGATGAACGCAGCTGCGTTTGGATATGTTCATTCCGTTGAGCGTAAATGTTTTTTGCAGATTCACCTGAAGATCGATGCATCCACATGTTTCGTCGAATTCGGTCAGCATTCGTTCCGCTTGACTGGTGCTAAGTGTTATCAGAACGATGTCATCAGCAAAGGGCAAATGGTGTAGCTGCCGACCACCTTCACTCCCATGTCATCCCATTCCACCCTTCATATTGCGTTCTCAAGAGTGGTTGTGAATATTTTAGGTGAGAATGCATCGCCTTGTCGTACCACTCTCTTCACTTCGATGATGATATTCTTGTAGAATGGCGAAATTCCGGTCGTAAAGTTGCTGTACAACTCTCAAAGTACCTCTATGTATTAAGCAGGGCGCTTTGGTTTTCTAAGGCTTCCATGACCGCTTTAGTCTCAACTGAGTCGAAGGCCTTCTTTGAGCCGATGAAGGTGAGACAGAGCGGCATCTTGTACTCCCGTGATACTCTATAAGTTTGGAAACAGTGTGAATGTGCTGAATCCTTTTCGAAACCCCGCTTGCTCGCATGGCTGTCCTTCATCCAAGACTTTTTCAATCCTATTAAGTACCACTCTTGGAAGGAGCTTGTAACTGACAGTAGGCAGTTTGGACGATAGTTGCCGATGTCATGTGAATCTCCCTTTTTATACAACAACGCGGTTTTGCTAGTCCTCCACTGTTTAGGAACCTTGCATTCCGACAGATAACGTGTAAACAGCCTCGCCAGAGTGTTGCTGAGTACTGGCGGATGGTTCTTCAGGTGTTTTGGTCTTATTCTGTCGAAACCGGATGCTGTACGACTTATTACCGAAGTGATAGCATGTCGTACTTCAGACGGGAGGCCCTTTGGAATCTTCCCTCAGATGCGAGGAAGAAAGTGGACATGGCTGTTGAGAAGTCGTAGGTGGTTTACTCCATTCTCCTTCTCGATCATTGGTTGTTCCCATCGAGTTTTGGGAGTAGTCGTCCTGGTCTTGCGACTGGCGAAGTCTCGAGGTTTTGCAAGCTCGGACATGAGTACTTGGTTCCCTGCGGTTGGTGCTGCTCCACGCTGGCGTATCAGCTCACGAGTTTCAAGTGTCTCTTCGTAGTTCCGGAACTCTCAGCCTTCCTCGTGCAGTCGTGAAAGTGTTCAACGAGCTGGTCATATTCCTTGTCGATGTTGTCCGTCGTGGAATCTTCCCAAAGATGGCTTGCGTAGCTAAGAGATCTCAGTTAATGATAGCTCTGGGAATTCGCTCTCTGAAAGTGGCGGCTTTCTCTTCTATACGGAACCGGACTTTCTTCTCCTAAGAAGGAAAATCTTCTTAGGAGAAGAAGGTCCGGTCCCGTATAGAACGTTGGCACAGCAGCGACATCCATCAGGCAGAACCTTTTACTGACGATGATGTAGTCTATTTCATTACGGTACCCTTCACCGGATGTCTCCCACGTCCAGCGTAAAGAAGAGGTCTTCTGGAATTGCGAGTTCCCATGGATGGTATTTATCGTCGTGGTGAACTCGGAAAGCCTCTCTCCTTGCTCATTCCATTGTAGGATGGGGTCCTGATGGGAACTCCCTCAGGCTTCTTCTTGTGCCAATTTTGGCGTTGAAATCACCATGTGTGATTTTGTAGAAGGCATGATCTTCTCGGTAGAACTTCTCCATTTCCATATAGAAAGTTTCGACTTCTTCTTCTTCGTAGCTTGATGTTCGAGTGTAAGCGGCGAAGATTGTCAAAGCTGACGTCGGACCACATCTCCTCGTCCGCAGACGTCCGATTAGGGTCATAAGTTGTTCGAAAGAATCGATATTTTTTGCCATACTCGTGTTGACGAGGACGCCAACTTCACCAACTCCTCTACTGTCGCATGTTCTTAAGAACAGTTCTTCTCCAGTATCAAACACGGCGTTTGAGAGGGTGGCGCTGTCCCGTCTTAGTCAGTCCGATGACGTCGTACTTAATCTTCCTGGCTTGCATCATCAGATTTTCGATGGCCACTTCCGATGCAAGTGTACATGCGTTTTACGTTCAGATCCTCATCCTATTCCGTTTCCGTTTCGGTAGCTTATATAACCCCCGCAACCCCGTATTTCCTGGCTCTACCGTACCAGGCTTTCCTCCGGAATCAGGAGACTCTTTTCTATTACTATGACATGCGTAAAATTTGAAAACCCATGGACACGTTGCAAGCCTCTAGTCCCATGAGTTTTTGTGAGAACGTCGCATTCTTAAAGAATGGACAGGTGGAGCTTATTTGTTGGAGGCGACTCCAAATCTCCTCCCTTGCACCTGATTGCGCAGTCGCGCTCTTATTTCTGGAAGTAAATAACTAAGTCAGCGGGGAGGGGGGAGGGGGTGCAAGACCTAAGCATTAGTCTTAGAGGAAATATAAGCTAAAGTTATTAAGAAATGAAGGGAGTTTGAGCCTCCAGAATTCGTATTAGGATGTGTCTTCGCGTTCGACATCAATTTACAATCGTTTGATGTTCATGCCTGTATACGGTGCCTAAACATGCCTCGCGGGGACAAGCCGATGTGTCAACTCTCGGCGCCGGCTCCGCTTGCACAGGAATGTCCTAAACTATTGATTGTGCAGGAACGGCCAAATTTCCTACCCTAGCGCTACATCCACCACCTGAAGGTCAGACACCAACAACAGCACGTCTGCTTCTAACCAGTGGAAACAACCACCGGGAGCAACTGAATCTGCATTGAGAACAATCTGGAAACGTTGTGTATATCATCTTTCATCCTTGAGAAAATGATGGAGAAGATCCGACTCTGTTCTGAGTACACTCAACGAAACTATAAAAAGCTGTTTTACTTCTCAAACACATGTAAAGGACGTATGTCAAAACACTTTCACGGAAGCCTTACACCGTTCTGAGGAAAAAAATATCCGCTCATATTGGAAAGGGTGGAATCGCTTCACCACGCGATACTGTTCACATCCACCCACAGAAATTCCTGAGCTTTGATCTTTTTGTCTTCTTTTTACTTTTACTTTTTACTGTGAAATACTGCACAATACTGCACTCGACATGCCCCACGGGCAGGTACAGCCGGGCCGCAACGATCTAAAGGTACGTGCAGATGAATAAGCAGCTGCGTTCGACAACCACCATAACATGGAGGGCGCGTTGTTTCAGCGGCTGCGTCGCGGTGCGGCGTCAGAGCGCAGCATCCCTTCACGGCTGAGGTGGTTCGTAGAGATGTGTATTGAGAACAATCTGGAGACGTTGTGCGTATCATCTTTCATCCGTCTTCAATCAGATATGTCATAATGTGGAAGTTTTACGCATGTTACTCGTTAGTTGGCTGCTTGCAAAACAGAGGTATTTTGTTTGTTTCAGAGCCTCTCTAATTTTGCTTGCAGTTTAGCTCGTAGTTTATACGTTGTTCTTTCTCATTCAGGTTTTCACTTCTACGCTAGTACTGAGCCGCACTCCTACGTCGAGTTTATAGAAGAAACAGATATCTTCAATTTAAGCAACGTAGCAATAAATCATCTGGAGGAAACAACGATTTCCTCTTGTCTCATCTGTTTCTCGATTCTGTCTTCCATCAATCTAGACTGCACTTCTCCGTTTCCGGATTGCCCTCCTCGCTTGTTTCGACAAGCTGGCGTGGTGACCTTTTCAAAATGCAAATGCTACTTTCCAGTATCTTTTCTCGATACGATTCACGAATTTCCAACGAAGTCAGTTTTCAAATTCGCAACTAAGTGCATTCCATAATTTTTAAGCATGTTAAGATTGGCAGAAGAAGGCAGAAGATTTTCTTTAAAGGACATCTATGTTCTGCTTTGATAAGAATAAGCTGAAAAAGTAGAAATTATTTTTAAGAGACCTGCCAACTGAGAATCTAGCATCTCCCATGTTAATTTGCCAAGTGCTTACATGTATTTCTGATTTTGGGATATGAGTATTAACTTTTGTAAAATCCGTTGCGAATAGGTAGGTACATGTCTATTGACATGTTTATAGTAAAAGTAAATTAATTAAGAAATTTAAGAGATTTTTAAACAATAGCTAAGGTAATGTTATGTAGAGCACAAATAAACAATTGTAAAATTATCGGTGGAAAAGTAGGAAAAAGTCATGTTGCTTTTTGTGTTAGTACGTTAACTCTAGCAATACTATTCGTAGACGGGTGCGGTGGAATGGGAAGAAAGAAATGAAGAGGAAAATGGACGTGAGTGGAGGAGTAGGAAAGTATGAAGCAATATGAAATTGGAATATGAGAGAAAATAAGGGATAGTGGAGTACTATGGATGAGAAGAGAGAAAAACGGAGGATTACGGAAGAGCACGGAGGAGCGTGCAGAAGTATAGGCCTATTGTTCATATAATTTCTAGATCAGAAACTATGAAAAGAATTATGATGCAACCAAGTTCACAGTTTTTCGAAACGTGATTTTTCATATAGTAACTTAAAGGCAGCATCTCACGAATCTGAGGTGGTGCGGATTTCAGGTGTATTCGTATACGGGGTCGTAGATTACGGAGAGGTGGGTGATTCCGTCCATTTCTGGTTAATTGGCGTGAAAAACGGCCCGGAAGATGCAGCGTGTGCACACGGCTGGCGCGCTCCAATAGAACTTGTTGTGGAAAATAGCACCCCGGAACGCACCGGAACGCGCCAAAACATCTTTCGGGCCGTTTTTTTACGCCAATTAGGAAGAAATGAACGGAATCTCCCCCCTCTCCTAACTCTACGATCCCGTATATGAACACTCCACCTGAAATCCGTACCACCTCAGATTCGTGTGATAATGCCTTTAAATTCTCGTAACTTCTACAGTATGTGGCTCTATGGCACTAATTTCCGGCTCCAGTAATGTGGGGACATTTTGAAAGAGATATGTGTATTTCGCAGTATACATACACAGATTAGAGGTGGCTAACGATTGCAGATGGTGACACTCATTTGAAACACTTAAATGCACATATAGTCAAATATTAATTCATGTACAATCATATATAGATGCCAGCCAAATGTTTTTTTAAGCATTTGCAACGCTCGTTTGAACATTCTTTCGTTTTAACAAATAAAATTTTGAAAAATAAAAGCAAATAAAATAAAAATAAAAGCAAATAAATTTGCTTCACCATCATCCATTTCTACTATGGATATACAAATACACCAAATACACTATTGTAGAGAACTTAATCAAGAAAATTCCGGTAGGAGAAGCTAAACGCTGCTCCTTCATTGATGCAGTTAATGCTCGTATTGATGGTTCGTACTTACTTTTGTCTACAATTTTCAAGCAAGAAAAATACTGTTATCATTTCTCCTTCTTTTCAATTATTGGGTCTTTTGGCAGACACTGTCCTAATCGTTGTTTTTGAGCACCATGTAAGAGTCACAAGTTATCCAGATATTGTAGTAATTCTGTAAATTGTAACATTTAGGTGAGGTCTAAAAAGTCGACAGTCGTCGATTGCATCAAGAACGGATGTGGATTTAAAAAAGGTACGCATAAAATCTTGTAATCCTTAGCATGCTCTGTGAACATTAATTACCAACATTAATTGATTATTTAATTAACTAATTCGTACATAAGTCTATGGAGTGGACATAAAAATTCCTATTTTGTCTACATCCGTATAACGCTTGGTGGGTATCAACCCCAATGAAAATTATTCACAAAGTTTGACGACGAATGATGGCAGCAAATCCATAAAAAATGTTGGAAATAAATTTATTTGGTTGAATAGAAATCTTTTTTTTAAATGCTGATGTAGGGGCCGCATATGCCCTCGTTCTATGCAATCGGGCGTCTGAGTTTTCGCTCTGAGCACATGCGATGCGAACTGTATACTTTGCATAGTGTATGGCGGAGGTTACACAGAAATTGCAAAAAGAGATTCTCTTGTCCAGTACGCAGCCTGATCCGAACAAAAAGAGTCAAATACCTAGAAGGGGCATGGCATCTTTGATAACAGTTGCTGAGGTCGACAATGTGTGACCTGTTCAACGGCGTCGGTAGGCAGGTCATGTAGGTTGCTACATCTCGCACACCGTAGCGACGAATGCATGGATTTTATGCGAGCTGTTTCGCTGTAGATGAGAAAGGTTGGGCAGAGCTGTGCTCAAAGACGAGACGCCTCGATGAAGAAGCGGGAAGCCGCGTCAGGGGGATAAAAGTAGCCCGCTCATCCGCTAAGTAGTGGGCAGAGCCAGGAGACGTTTCCCAAGCATTTCAGTCACTCCTACAGTACCCAAGCAGATCAAATGTTTGCTATCCGGAAATCACGAATGACTAACTCCTCGGTTCACGATCCCCCACAAGCAGGTCTCCGAAAGAAGGGCGACTAGCGACACCTTCCAAAGCACTGCACCATGAATCTGTCTACGTCGCATAGTTGTAGTTACCACCTTCCCCTGCTCGAAAACGGGGATCTTGGGCTAGACTCAGAATTGCCCATTAGCACACTTCCAGGAGAAATTGAATCTTCAAAGCACGCGAATGGTTGCGAAATATGGATACTGTGTCACGCATCTTCCAGATTTTCGCCGCAAACGAGCGACATGAAGGTTACTTTTTATTTGTGGTGGAAATTTAGAATGCTTCAAAACGCAAAACTCAAGGGGAATCTTACCTTTGAGGTTCTCATATATTTATTAGAAACATGACACTTTTCATATGAAGCACTGACTTTTACTGATTCACTCAAGATTTTTCCCGGATTAGAGAGAAAATGCTTCTTAAGCACACCGAAGGAGCGATTATTCTTAGATTTATTTCGGTAATATTTTGGTCGGTAGTTCGCGTTACGACCGACGGTAGTTTTCAAAAATTCATTTGAGAATTGGAACAAAAACTTTTCACTCTGAACTAATTGTTCAGTAGCTGCTGAGCAGTACAGCACCAGTTACAGGAATGAGAGCACAAAAAAGAGTGTCGTGCACATGATACAACACATAACGTGGTGATCCAATACGAAACGCTCCCAACTTAACGCGAACACACTGCATCGGTGAAAAGACCAAAGAAAGCCAAACTATCGGGAATACTACATTTATTTTCCACATTTCAAATTCACAATTCATATTCTCATTCAATAGAAGGTTAGTTTGCTCACCAGTAAATACCACACAATTAAGACAACTCATTAGCATAACAAGGAAAAGCTCAATTTCTACAAAGAGAAATATGCATAGTTATTTTTTTGCAAGGAAATTTCCTTCTACTGATAAATAAATTTTCAGCAAAGGAAACAACCAATGAGATACACGTGAGATGTGAATATTGCGCCAAACCCAGAGTTTATGCATGTATAATAAACATTTTTTCGAGAGAAAGAAAGTGATAGAAAAATGTTTGTAGAACCAAAGAACGATGCAGTGAGCTGAGATCGAACACAAAGCTCATTTTACTGAGAATTTTTAGCGAGTAACCAAAATCTACGTACTGTTTTTTAATGTTTAAAGAAAGAACGAAGCAGTATCAGTTGTAGAGTTATTGTCATTGTTTAAAAAATGTCCGAAACTTCTGCTCAT